>NW_025778165.1:0-146132 GCF_021130785.1 Homalodisca vitripennis
TATAGTCTCCCTACAGCTAGGGCTTCCTCTATATACAAAATACATTCTTTATATTACGGTTATGAAATAATTTACAAGAAATAAACATTGCAGTTTGTTTAATAAACATTAAATTTGTGTTTAAGTAACTTAAGATAAGCTTTAGTCGTTTTGTAGGTCACAATGGCTCATTGTGGAATAATTTTCCATTATGCATGACTAATTAGGATGTCTCATAAAGTATGTTTAGTTCAGTGATGCCCGTATGTTTACTAATTTTAAACTCAGGTTACAAAATTACTCTTTTTAGTCATTGAACGTGGATATAAAAATGTACAATAATACTCACACACAAATATACACTCGTGTGTCAACATACTTATTCAAACAAACCTTTTACTGTCATCTTAAGTTTGTTCACTGGATAAAACAGGCAATTTGAACGAGTAACGCTCGAAATAAACAATTGAATTGAAGAGAGTAGTCCGAAATAGTGCAGCAGATCATTCAACAGCTTGTAAAATAAAGATCGTATTTGAGATTACTCACCGAATATATTGAGACAGTAAGATGAAATGCTGATCTATCTCCGTGATTAGAGATCCAATGTACAGTAGGTGTTAAAACAATATGTCTATCTGTCTCCAAAATGTTTAGTAGATGGACATAGAAAACATCCAAAAATCTAATTTGATACTGAAAATTAGTCACTGCCCAATACCCTTAAACCAAGGATTTTGTTAGTGATAGTGTGTATAGATTTGCTTTTAGATACTGTAACCATTTTAAATCAATTTTAAAATTTACACACCCATTTCAGTCTGGACTATTTGGGATAATGTTGTTACTAATACTCAATTATAACAAAATAATACGACGGAGATGTATTTAGAAAAGATGAATTTTTTGTATTTATATTTTGAACACATGTTATGTTTCTTAATCGAATTTTTCAAAAATGTTTGTATTACCACCCACATGGTGTGATGCGAGAACGGGCAAATCTGTAGCATTGAAAATTCTCTTTGAACCTTGATTTCTATAGAGGCAACACAAAACGTTTATGTTGGTGCATGCGATGGATACGCCTAGGTGTAATTGAATCCTACCATCCACTACGCTAGCAAATTTACTTCTTTTTCTAACGAGATGAATAAAAAAATTTCTTCTCTATAAACATTACCTGTCTACAAGACTTCTCATGAATAAAATGAGATTTAGACTAGACATTTTACATGCTATATCTGAATCATCTAATACGTGACGGATTGTGGCGTACATCTATCGAGTTTAATTTGTATAAAAATAAACATGTTTTATAGGAATAAAGACGTATCACACAATATTTTTAATAGTTTACAGCTCAAAGTAATAAAACTCTATTACAAGGCAGAGGTACGCCGCATTTCTCGTCGTTTAACGAACCTTAATTCAGTCTATAATTTATAGAAATCTTGAGATGTTTAGTAAACATAAAGCCGGGCAGATAATCAGACAGAAATTAAAATCTGGCAGCCTACAGTAATAGAATTCTATTACGTTTAGCCAAATTAAGTTCAAGAGGTCAATAACCCAATTCGTTCTCCAGATACTATGCAAAACCTTACACATAGCAGATAGACAGAAGAGATATTTTGCTAGAATCTTTAATGATAGCTGAAAAATACAACGCATTTAAATATTGATTCTTTCTTGTACCATCACCATAAAATATCGGCTTTGCTAATGATTAGGCACATTTCTAAGAGGGACACGCTTATTTATTAAACGAGACCTTGTCTATATAGAAGTAAATGAACACAACGGAGTTCACACCAGTCCACCAAATTTCTTGTATAAAAATATCAGATTGAGCTCATTCTATCTACAAACTTGTTCATTTTATGATTTTATCGTTCTTATGGTTAGCTTTAAGATTAATGAAAATTTTTTTACGCTCAGCCAAAACAAATATCGTGACATGCAATATAATAAAACTCGATGTTTTACTTAAAAGTTCACGGTAAACTTCAAAATTATATGTCTGTTCATTTTCACAGACAGACTTACATAAATTAATTTTTGATCTATATGTAAATGAACTCACATCTATATATATATATATATATATAAAAATGAATGTTTGTGTGTTTGTCCTTTATGGAATCGTAAAACTATTTAACCGACCATTATGAAAATTTGTATGTACATGTATTTTTCCACAGAGAAGTTTATATACTATGCCGATTGATGTAATTCGCCACCAGGCAGTGCTGCAAAATATACAAGTTTTCAAAGCGCCTGCACACTAAAAACTGCAATTACGAGACAGTTATGTATATTAAATAACCAAACACTATATTGAAGTTATGATGTATATTTGTCTTGAAGATAAATTTCTGAATAAACTTAAAGTTTGAGTGTTAGACCACTTTATAATAAATTACATGTAAGTGTATGATGGCTATAAACATACACAGATTTTCTTGATCGTGGCAACAAGGCAAACTCGACATCGGCTCTGGAAATATAATTCACTTGAACCAGAAGTGCACATACACGGGCAAAGCGTGCGAAGCCGCGGGATACAGCTAGTTATATTATATTTATTTTCGTATTACTACTTATACGAAGATATAAATATATAATATAAATTTCTAGGGAATTTGGTCAGTATCGTATCTATGTTTATGTATATTGTACAGTCTGTAGCACCTCCACTGTGCGTGCACGCTATTGTCTGTCCGAGACCGAGCTCAGATCTGCTCTAAACGGATCTTGAATATCCTTGCCTCCCGGATTTACTATTTTCTTTTCATTCAAATACTTTTATAATCTTGCAATCCGCTTAGTATTTAGTACAGCCCTGCCTCACAAATGTGCTTCATTGTACTTTCCAGTATAATTGTGAAGATACAAGTATTAAAATATTTTGTACTGAATTAAACAAATTAATTGTTGTTCTATTTGAAAATGTTTTTAGTAAAAGTTCCATGAATATAAGAATTGAGGGAGAAAGTTCAATTTAAAAATCAAAACTGATTTTACTAGATTATAAATTATAATTCGTCATATATTTCTTTAAACCACCATCATTGTACTTAAAGCTGATAAATCGCAAAGTAATCGTAGTACTCAATTTTCAAAACAAATTTATGTACATCTCAGTAGAACATAAAGTAGAAAATTAATGTGTATAAATAAAAGTTAATGGTTTAAATATTTACCAAATAAACATGTTTTATTAAATTCAGCATGTTAGTATAAAGTATATTATAACCTCTTAATATTGTGCACAGTAAAACATTTCTAACAAAGTGTAACAAAATCAATATTTATCACTTTAAGTTACTTTATAATTTAATTTCTGAAATAAGTAATATACCTCTATATAATAATTGTATAAGTAACAATAATAGGCTTACAGATTAAATATTATATAGATTCCATCACGCTAACTGCTGCGAAACCGCACCATGAACCTATAACCGCTACCATTCATTCGGACAAGACTGGTGACACATTCCATATAATATCGCTAGAAACATATCAAAGTTGAACAAATTGAGTGCGATGGACATGCCCTGATAGGCCCGCGAGCACTGATTTAACACATGTTTAAACAATCAAGGAAGAAATACAACGCAACATATAAAATATATGATAATATAAAAAACACTAAGCTTAAATGCCATATCAAGTAACACTCTATGTATAGTATGGGATTAATAAATATCATGATAAAAATAATTCATACATATAACTAGCTGCTACTCGCTGCTTCACACACAAGTTTAACATTATAAGTTCATAGCCTACTTAGTTAAACCACTTATGATGATGTCATATTAAATTTTAAATAAATACACGAGATACATATTATGTATGTATTTAAGGTTTAAAACGACGAGAGATTAAGAAAGTAACTCTTATAATATTAGGGGTTCCGTGTATAGAAGCATTACTGTTTCCAATGTATTATTTCCAATGCCACACCAGAGAATGCCTTGAGGTCACTGTCACGAAAATATATAAATGGGTCCCAGAAACCTAATTAAGTAAAAACACATTATTTCATGCCTTTTTAATCTACTTTCGATCTAATAATTTATGTTGCCATAATTGAATTTTCCATGTAGTCCCGGTGAAGATAATTTATTTACATACTTAGGACTAGGAAACATAATGTCTACTTCCAAATATCAAAATTCAATTATGGTATAATTTTCTTGTGGTGCCACAGAAGGGTTTGCTATATTGACTCGAGCAAGGAAAGAAACATACAACAAGCCATGTAAATTCGCTTCTTGTGTACTGCAGTTACAGTGTAATTTTTGAGTTTAACATATTGTGCCTATTAAGAAAATATATTCATATAAGTTCTCGGATTTCTTTCACTACTTCTGGATCTTGAAGTCCCCTTGCGGTCCTCAGAAATCTAACGCTGTTCTGAAGACTTGACTCTTAAAATCTGAAACCTTGTGTGAATGAAGAGATAAAAATTCCGAGACCTAGAAGTCAAAAATGAGGCATTAACCTAGTTTAACATCAGAGACACTCAGACAACATATAATGTAATTTAGGTTAAGAGGTATTCTGATAGTCTCATCAGATGCCCAATTACACAAAGAGGAAGGTGAACTGAAGCTAAACTCAACATTTACATATTCCCAGTGCCATACTTGTGTTTGCCTTGCTGTCCTGATGAATGGCTCGTTAAACCACGTTTGTTTCCAATCCCCGTTTACCCCTTAAAGCACACTAAAAAGACATGCACAATCTCAAGGGTGCCAACCAGTGTTAGATCCCTTACGTGCAAACATTAACCACTTTTTTAATTAAGGTGGGTTTTATAAGATATTTTAAATGGTATGTCTAATGCTTTAGATTGTTTAAATTCATGACTGGTGCAATCTATATGAACAGATGTAAGGTAAGTTTCAAGTGATAAAATTTTAAATGATCAACTTCTGTAGATTTTCTTACATTTATATTTAACCTAATGTTTCTGCCTATTTAGTGAACTTAATTTCAAATTTTGAACAGCTGTTTAGTATCATGATATATTCCGGTAAACTTTTCTTATTTTTCCCTTCAATAAAACCATCCAAGATATTAAACGATTATTTAAAAAAATCATTCAAATTGGTTCCAACCCTTCTATAACAAAATAATATAGTTATTTTATAACAGGTTTATTGACACTTCATAAAATGAGCGTTTAAGGACTCCCAAAAAATAATGAAACCGTGGTAACTGGAGTAGTTATAAAGTGTAGGTTCTGGGACAGGACCTTTGACCCCTGTTATCTCTCTGCGGGGGGTCCTTATCAGTGATAACCTTTGACATTTCCGCATATTTTAAGATAAGCACGTGCCAGATAACCTTGACCCCAATTAAAAAGCAATTGACCTCAATTAAATAACAATTAGATAAGCCCGCGAGGTCGCTACTATTGTTTACGTTTCGTTATCGGCACGCGCCGGTTCGTATCGCGAATTCTTCACCTCTAGGTCATTGAAGTTGATATTATTGTTTACTTTCATCCCACTTTGGCGGAGAAAAACATTAAAATGTCAGAAGAACAAAGAAAAGCTTACAATTTAAGAGTTTTGAGAAATAGGTATCAAATATTCTACGAGAGACGTGAAGGTGAACGAATTCAGAGCTCTTTCGTTTCATCTTCGACTTGGACGTGGGGTGATTCAAAATATTACAAAGCACAGGTTTCACGTCCAACGGATACAAACAACTGCGTACAAGACTCTCAAGTTTCAAGTAGTGGCAGCTAGCTCTAAGGATGAAGATTTGAGACCGGTTACAACTTTTCATAAAACTTATAATTGAGAGTAATAAAAATTTTGTGAAAGATTTACTAGTAAAAAAATAATTTTATAATTTTGTTTTGATGTCTTAATAAAGTTAGAAGAGAGTTTCAGAAGATGATTGGTACAATTCATTCGTAAACTTCAAATTGCAGAGAAAGAAAAAAAGATTGTTGAAGATTTACTAGTAAAACAATTTTATGTATATATATATATATATATATATATATATAATTTCAATAAACATTGAATCGCAAAAAGTACTTGCTCCGCCGGGAGTCGAACCCGGATCTCTCACTTGCCGGGTGAATGTGCTACCATTACACCACAGAGCGCTTACTTTTTCCGATTCAATTATTTTGTATTTGGCCGTATCTGTCACATATGCGTTTAAATAAGCAAACTAACATATGATCGGAAGACCAAATAACTGTCAAATGACTTTTATTTACGTTAAACTGTATAAATGGCAATAGCCTTATTTAATTTCAATAAACATTGAATCGCAAAAAGTACTTGCTCCGCCGGGAGTCGAACCCGGATCTCTCACTTGCCGGGTGAATGTGCTACCATTATTTAAACGTTGTTAGTTTGCTTATTTAAACGCATATGTGACAGATACGGCCAAATACAAAATAATTGAATCGGAAAAAGTAAGCGCTCTGTGGTGTAATGGTAGCACATTCACCCGGCAAGTGAGAGATCCGGGTTCGACTCCCGGCGGAGCAAGTACTTTTTGCGATTCAATGTTTATTGAAATTAAATAAGGCTATTGCCATTTATACAGTTTAACGTATATATATATATATATGTTTAATATAAATATAACTTTTTACTGAGGTATTAATTTTAATTTGTGTTAACATCCCAATAAAGATAGAAGTGTGAAAGATTCAACAGCTCAGAAGATGATTGGTATAATATTCATTATACTAAGCTTTGATATCAATTGACCTGACCTCTGATAAATGTTTTATCTAACAACCAATTTAATTTTAAAGTAAGCGGTATTGTTTGATCCACCGAAACATGCTTGCAAACGTCTGCTCTCCTGATAATATCACATTTTTATTTGTCCTTTATTTACCCTTGTTTACTACATTTTGTCGACACGTGGTCACCTTAAACCTTTAGAATGATTAAAACTGTAAATTTCTATCAACACGTGTTCGCCTTTAACCTCAAACGTCAGCTCTGGATGGGTATATAGCGTTCTCCTCTTCAGAGAGTTGATCAAGTTCAATTTTCGACTTCTACTCGTCCGCTTCTCACTTAACAAGTAAGTACAACTATAAAATAGTGTGATAGAAAATGGAAACCTTGCGGTGTTAACACAAGTTTTCTATCACACTTTTAAAATAATAATAAGTACTTAGTTTTATGGAGCAGAGAATGGAAACCTTGCGGTGTTAACGTAAGTTCTCTGTTATTAGTAATTTATTTTAGACCAGTGTGATAGAAAATGGAAACCTTGCGGTGTTAACACAAGTTTTCTTTTAAAATAATAATAAGTACTTAGTTTTATGGAGCAGAGAATGGAAACCTTGCGGTGTTAACGTAAGTTCTCTGTTTAGCTAGACATACATAATTATTATCATAAACAGCTGTAATTAATGTAAAACTTTTTTTTTAGTGTCGAAGTCTCAACTAGGGTTCGTGCGTCTAACTGAAAACGCTTTTCCTCCACATAGAAACTCACCTTCAGCTGCTGGTTTTGATTTATGTAGTGCCTATGATTATGTAGTACAGAAATTTGGCAGACAATTAATTAAGACAGATATAGCAATTAAACTACCTGAAAAAATAAACCCTGACATGAGTTTTCGATACATTTAAAACTATTTGCTTTAGGGTATGGGATCAAGGAAACAATAAATTTATTGTTATCGATAGAGAAAGTCAAGTTAATAAAGGACGTTATCGATCAGGATTTGATACGTTTGTAACACTATAAAGGGAGAGGTTACAAATCGTTTTGCATTTCATTTACTCCTTCAGTCGATGTTTGACGATCAAGGAGTAAAGATGAAGAGTAAAGCAGCAGAGGACGATCAATGTGAACCAATTGAGAATGAAAAAATTAACAAAACAAAAGAAGATATTATCAAAGAAATTACAGAACTCCGGAAAAATATAAAACGAAAACATAGAACACTTAAACGTGACCTTATAGAAACTGAAGATATGTGGAAAAACAAATTAAAACCAATATCAGAACCGTTACAAAAACTAGTTGAGGAGGGTGAACAGCTTCAACAACAACAACAACAACAAGTTAAGAAAGAACTTAAGAGGAAAAGTTTAGAAGACCATGAAGAAACACCTGCGAAACGTTACTTACCTCAACATCCTCAAGGAGTTAAGAGAAAGCCTCGCCTAAATCTTCCAACTCAACCTGATTATGAGAGTGATTATGAATATGATGATGGTAATAGTGAAGAGCTTCCTTCTGCAAAACGATTAGCAAGTCATGATTCTTATATGGAAACTGAATTAACAAATGATAATAACGATATTGAAATGAATACACCACCGCCGCCAAAGCAATTTGACGAGGAAATGGTATACGAGTCAACAACTGGACAGGAATTATTAAAAACACCACAAGGAAAAAAACTTGCAAAGGAATTTGTAGAACGTGAGTTTAAGGGGAAAATTGCTAGAGATTATTTTCTAAAACTTATACAAGGAGGTAAAACTCTAGACCATAATTATGGTATTCGAATCGATGGTGATTCTTGGATGATAGGAGACAAACGAATAGATATTCATGTTGATGATATTTTAATAGATGGAAAAAGATATAAAGGTACACCCGGTCTTTATGAATTAATAGTTATGAACATTCCAAACGATTATATTTATACTGAAGAGGATTTAAATGCATATGCTGACATTTTTGAGAGAGAAACTAACGTTTATAGAGTGAATTATTCAGCAACAGGAAAAATTAGATCTAACAGAGGAAGTAAATATAAAAATATAATTGCTCCTCTGATTAATCGAGTACCAACACTTGAAGAGCATCACATGTCAACATATTCTGATTTGGTAAATAAAGAAGCTACCGGGAGCGGTATTAATTTAACAAACACCGCACCTAATTATGTCTATTTTGACGATCCAAATGAACTTGTAGATCGATTGAGGTTATTATTAGCATCTCAACAAGCAGGGAACACAGGTCATTCAAATGAAATCAACTCAATCATTGAAGAACTACTTGAATTAGAACCTGTATTGTCAAAAAACGTTGTAGTGAAAAAATAAAATAAATATTGTTATCAAGTTGAATATTGTTCATTTTATTTCTATTCCTCACATGATATACATGTATCATGAGTGTTGATAAATTTGGTCACCATTCACGATCGACTAAGGTTCTTAGAGGTCCAAAAGGAGAAGGGTTCGAACTTACTACCGAAGGCAATTATGATATGCAAAATAAGAAACTGTGTAATGTCAGAGAACCTACCGAGAAGAACGATGTTGTAAATTTAAACTATATCAAAAACAATAGTCTGTTAAGGACCAAAGATGGGAGTTTGTTTAATGCAGAAAATCTAAAAATATCAAATGTTGGAAAACCTTCAAATTTACAAGATGTAGTTAACGTGCAATATTTAAAAGATTCCATCAAAGACTGTTTAAGGATTGAAAATGGAAAGTTTGATGCGAAAAATAAAGTTATATGCAGTGCTAGTGAACCGGTTGAGGAGTATGACATTGTAAATTTAAAATACTTCAATAAACATGCTGTTAATGTGCAATATTTAAGAGATAACACATTAATACTTAATAAAACAACTAAAGAACTTGATGCAAAGAGTGCTACCATATCAAATCTGTCTAAACCTAAGTTTCTGTACGATGCTGTGAACAAATTATATTTTCTAGAAAATATTGCCGACATAACCTACGCAATTTATTATCAAATTCACAAAAGGAGTAAGAAAAAGATGACTATATCCGAATGGATAAATAAAGTTATAAAATATAAAAACATAAATTGGCTTGATCTTTTTTCAGTTAAAGTAGAGTCCCCAGTAAGTGAAGACGTCTCTTAGATGTATTTAAGTAATGGCTGTGCGAAACAACCGCTTCAGTCGTTATTGTGGCTCCGGACTGTTAAGTACAATTGGAAAAACTGCAAGTGCTATTATAAATCGAGGAATTGACATTTTACCTTTTTAATTACATTTACCTGGAGGTTATCAGTACTGCGGCCTGGTACAGATTTACAAAAGAGATTAAGTAGAAACGATCCAGGAATTAACGGTTTAGACGCAGCTTGTAAGGAACATGATATAGCGTACTTAAAATATCAAGATACTAATAACAGAGCATACGCTGACAGAATCTTAGCTGAAAAGGCTTGGAATAGATTTAAAGCATCAGATTCAAGTGTAGGTGAAAAAGCCGCAGCGTGGGCAGTTACAAATATTATGAAAGCGAAATCTAAATTAAGTGGTGGATCAATAAGGAAGAAGAAGAAAGCAGTACAGAAGAGGAAACAGATGAAAACAAATAAAAATATAAAAAACAATAAGAAAACAAAGACAAACAAGAACAAAACAAAGCAAATGAAAAAAACCTTAAAGGGAAAGGGGTTATATTTAAAACCGTATTCCGGATCAGGATTAAAAAAAAAATATTCATCGAAAATAATAGATGAGCTTCCAAGTAAACCGCTATCACAGTTTGACATTTTAAAATGTGCTAAGCTTCTAAAGTTACCATACTTTAGAGGAGTATTTATGAGAGACCTGTTACCGCCTAAAATTAACGATAATGAATCTGCAGTTGTTAATTTAGATAGTATAAATGGAAAAGGTACACATTGGGTATGTTATGTGAAACGTGGATATAACGTAGAATACTTTGACAGTTTTGGTAATTTAAGACCGCCGACCGAGTTAGAGGATTATTTTAACAGTGGACCCCATCACGTTACAATCAAATACAATTACTTTCCGAGGCAGAAGGAAAATACTTTTAACTGCGGTCATTTGTGTTTAGACTTTTTGTTCGTGAAGAAATGATTTGTGTTACAGGAAGATCGTCTGATCTCAAGTGTACGTTGTTTCCTCCTTTAGATTTATCAAGATCTAATGACTGGGAAATGGGTTTTTTGGATTTAATGACTTACAATTCAATTCCCAATATTGAAGAAAATATCAATAACGTACTTTACATCGGCTCCAATACAATATCTCTTCCAACAGGATCTTATGAAATAGAAGACATTCATAAGTATATTAACAATAAATTGAAAGAAATAGATCCGACTACAACATTCAAGTTAAAAGCAAACAACAATACACTTAAAAGTGAAATATGGTGTTCTAAGAGAATAGACGTTTCGAAACCTCACAATTTAGGTTCGTTACTTGGGTTTATAGATAAAGATATCAAGATATTGGATGCAAATAAATGGCATGTATCATCAAGTCAAGTGGCCATTAACAAAGTTGATATCATACGAATCACTTGTAATATTGTAGGAGGTTCATATAGAGACGGAATCGAAGGACACGTATTACATGAATTTTATCCAGTGGTTGGACCTGGATTTAAAATTGTTGAAAGACCTGAATCAGTACAATATCTTCCAATTTACAAACAAAATAATTTATCAGAATTTAACATAAAACTAGAAGATCAGAACGGAGATTTAATTAATTTCAGAGGTGAAAACATTAATTTACGCGTTCACATTAGAGAGAAAGCAGGAAAATAACTATGGGCTTGGTGTTTAACTCAACCTCTGCATCTTCTAAAAAAAGTTAGTTAAAACCTTTCATACTACACCAAATGTCAGTATTCCTCGAACAGTGAAGCCGTTAACATTGAGGAACCGCATATTTCTTAACTCACTAGGAATATTTAAATCACCTTTATCATCATGAACGGGATACTGGATATTGGTGAAAATGTAAATTTTGATGATTCAGTAATTAATATTGAATGGCATTCTCACAATCCATACTCTTCGAATTCATTAAAGAATAGTGATGAAATTAGAATTCCAGTTCACCAACAAGATGTATACACATTACCAAGTCGAAGTTTCCTTCTGATTGAGGGAAAAATTATAAAGGTTGCGGACAATTCTGATGATATAACTACGGAGTTGGTAAATAATGCTATGTCATTTTTGTTTGATGAAATACGATACGAACTGTGTGGTACAGAAATTGATAGAGTTTAAAAATGTTGGTATTACGACTACAATGAAAAATATACTTACATCTCGCCCAAGTGATGTCAACTGGATGGAAAATGCTGGTTGGAAAATTACATCATTAGAAAATTTAAGTGATAGAACTAACTTTTCTTTTTGTGTACCACTTAAATTGCTTCTTGGATTTGTAGAAGATTATAATCATATTTTATTAAATGTTAAACAGGAATTGGTACTTTTGAGAGCATCAAGTGATAAGAATGCCATCATTCAGAGTGGAGCTTCTTTACATGATTTTAAAATAAATTTGGCAAAAGTTATTTGGAAAGTACCTTACGTACAAGTTGAAGACAATATAAAATTATCTCTTTTAAAAGTTGTAGATAAAGATCAACCCATTTCTATTCCTTTTAGAAGATGGCAGTTAAACGAATATCCATCTTTACCAGCCTCGCAGTTTTCAAACATGGACAGTTAAAACTAGTTCAGTTATGGAAAAGCCACGCTACGTCATACTAGGTTTTCAAACAAATCGTAAAGATAACGCTGCTAAAAATGCATCTCATTTTGATTTTTGTCATCTAGAAAATGTGAAACTTTACCTCAACAGCAAGTACTATCCATATGATAACTTGAACAGCAACAAATCATTAATGTATGACTTGTATACAAGATTTCAATCTTCTTATTATTCAGGATGTGATGATCAACCTTGTCTCGATAAAACAACATATTTAGCTAAAACTCCTTTATTTGTTATTGACTGTTCTAAGCAAGTGGAAACGTTAAAATCAGGATCACTGGATATACGACTGGAAATTCAAACGTCTGCTGCAATACCTGCTAATACGGCAGCCTACTGTTTGATCATTCATGATGCTTTAATTCAATATTTACCATTGTCTGGTATTGTTAAAAAAATTATGTAGATTTCTGTATTTATCAATAAAGGAACATGTTACTCTATTTCGATTTTTTCTTCTTTCCTTTTTCTAATCACCTTGAAAGAAACATACAAGCGTCATATATGAAAAGGTTGTGAATTAAAAACAAAGTTTTTGATTAAAAAGCTGTTTATTCTCACAATAACAAGCACAAAATGACAAGTCAAGAACTTACAAGCTATAATGACCATATGCTAGGGTGTTGATGTTGTTTGGACAAACATATCTCTTATCATCCTTATTACTTAAAGCTAACTTGTTAATTACTACAGTTTTTACATTGTGCTTCTTTGATTGAAAAGTTCTTACATCTCTTCTCATATTTTCATTTTTAAACAAACAATCTAAATAGTTTTGAAAAACTATAGTCTTATCCACGACAGCCTTTGAAATTCCTTTAGCTTTTTTCAATCTTAGATTATTGGATTCTTGTAAATAATCATCATTTGTTGTGCGGTAGGCAAAGAAATGTATTTCTCTTTGGTGTTAGGAACAACATCAACTTTATTTTGATCAAGTCCTAAATGTTTAATAATAAAATGGGTATCATAATTAGAACTACCGTGAATTATAACGGGAAGAGATTTTTGATCTTGTCTTTTTAAATTACAATAACCGCATAACACTGCTCTGAATTTACCAGTTAAGTGACAATGGTCTCTACAAGGAGCATTAAGAGCCTCACTAAATTCTGTGTTACAACATTCACAGTGGGTGGCTGACTTAAATCTATCACTTTCTTCCCTAGTAAGAGGTAACATGGGTACGTTTACATTTAACAAACCACCAATCAGATTTGCTATAGATTTAATGTACTCTACAAATTTTAAACCGGCATTAGGACCTCGATAGAGATAGGGCTCATTAGGCAAACTGTTTACAATTTCTAGTGGTAACATATTTTCGTTGATAGCAAAATATGCACAGAAGCTCATTGGTTCATGTATTTCTTTTACTGTTACATGTTGAGATTGTTTGTTACATTCTTCAGAGCTAGGTTTTTTTAGAATAGACTCAAAATCACAATAACATACTATAGGTACTTTATACTTAAAATGAAAGTTATTAAAAGATAAATAAGTAGGATCATCCTCATTATCTGTAAGATGAGGCATAACAACCTTTACGGGTTTGTTAGGAACACAATCTTTTCTATGTTTTTTTAACAGTTTTTTAGCACGTAAGCCTTGAAAATGTTTTAAACAACTTTTACAAAAAGCTGCCTTTACTTCATGTTTTGTCATTTGTACACGTACTAATCTAGAAAAATTATTAATATAACAATAGTGGCTTACTCCTACATTGTTAGAAAATAACAACAAATCTATGTGATCTTTCTTCTCAGTCTTAACCACTTTCAGAGGATACACCTCATTATTCTTGTTAAGTCCATATACGTTTATACTAACAGTCGGATTGTTTTTTTCAAATTTACCGACTTGATTTAGAGGTGTTGGAAACTGAATACCGTTAAAATTAAATTTATGTTGTAAATCAAAGTATCTGTTGTTTACGCGCTCCCTGTGCACACCTTTAACATAATGACATAAAATTGCCCACTTAAAGCACTCGTTATCATGTAAGTTCATCGGATTGATTACTGCTTTTTTAAGCACTATTGCTGATGGTAAAGGTATGAAAGTACTACCTCTAAGCGGTTTGTACCTGCTGAATCGTACTAAAATCCCATCAATATGTAGAAGAGTCCACCCACTCCCTTTGCTTAACTGTTCACTCTCTTCTCTACAAATTTTTCTAAACATTTTTTGTACAACTCTGGAAATGGAAGTTTCTTCCAAAACCTTCTTGTTTCTGGTTTTGAATGCGCGAGGTGTTACCTCTTGGCTAAGAGGTTTTACATAAGTACACTCAAGCACAATATTAAACTTAATAGCATCACTTTCAGCTATGACCCTGTTAATTAAACGTTCGAGTTTATCCTCATGTTGTTGGAGAAAATCACAAATATTTAATAAATTCAAATCACTGTTTTTAAGGAAAAAAGTTTTAAGTATTCCCTTGAAAGCGGTTTTTATCTCGATAAACTCATCAACACGAGTAACAACTTCAAGACGTCTCCGCTTAGTCAATCTTGTAGGTAGAGCATCTACTTCCATAGCCTGTTCATCACCGGCTAAACTGGAGTGTGATCTCTTAGCCATTGTAAAATTTGAATGTAAACTAATCTGAAAAAAAAAATTTCTAAAGTGGTTAAGATAGAAGAAAGAAATATCACTTAACTAACCCTATTTACATAATATGTTTACTTCTTTACTTTCTGATCAATCACCGTTAATTTTGTATTTTCAATGTTTTTTAACCTTCTTACCAAAAATAGTTTAAAATAGAAGACAGATTTTTTAGAGCTTCCTTTTCATCACCTTTAGTGGAATCAATCAAAAACAAGCCTTTTTTGATACCATCTGCCAATACATGCTACTTGAACTGCAATACTTTAGGTCTTTTGTTTTAGTAATTTCGATTTTTATTAAATGCGTACCCTGCTCTCCTGGAGAAGTAAACCTTAATCTTTTCTTATTTTTTAAACATTGAAATTGTTGACTTAAGACTATTGGACCCTTCCCTTTCCTACTTCTAAAAAGACTATCAAAGTCTGATTCAGATTCCGTGTCTTCACTGCAAGAAGATGAGTCTGGTGAAGACGATGAACTAGAAGAAGATGAAGAAGAAGAAGACGAGGAGGTTGAGGCTGATCGTGATTTCTTAAGTTTTTTAACAGATTTTTGTTTTAACTGTTTTGATCTACCTCTCTTGCTACTTTTCTTTTCTTCTTCTTCATTTTTAGATGAGCCCGAAAGAATATAATTTAAACATTGAATTACAGCATTAACTATTTCAGGTGTGTATTTTTTCCCTTTCAACGGTTTTTTTACTTAAAATTGGTTTAAAAAAAGACATTACTTCATCGTATGTTTTAACTTCTGCAGTGAGCAACGGGACCTTTTCTTGACTAAGATCTACTGGGTTAATATGTACATTGGAATAAAAAAACGTTCATAAGTTGTGTTAAGTCAAACACTAGGGCCATAGCGTCAAAGTTGTTTTTCAAAGTTTCGCATTTTTTTAGTCCGTTGACTGCCTTCTCCCACATATCCAAAGAATTTAACCCAATCGTATACAAATTTTGAATCAAAACTATCAAGCTGATCAACGCACCCTCTACTTTTGAAGAAGAAGAAGTGCTTTTCTTTGGTTGGTCAACCACGGCATCAGATCTCATGGATTCATTGTCAGAATCCACGGTTTCCACGACATGATGGGCTTGCTCCATTTTCTGCATTAAAAGAAAAAAAGAAAATTAGTTAACCTGTTAAACGCTTGCAAAAGTTAACAAAAATATAATATTTTATTTTAACTTAAATAAATCTTAAAAGTTTATAATTATTTTAATACTACACACCACTAGACCCAAACCCATGTGATCCTCTCACGGTCTCTCCCACGTCAGAAAGCTCACATAACTCAGGATACAGTATTAATTCACAAATTAGTTGTGCTATCCTGTCTCCTTTTTTAATAACAAAGTCTTGATTTGAATGATTAAATAGTACAACACCTACATTCCCCGTATAGTCCCTGTCAACTACACCTGCTCCAACATCAATGAAATGATGTAGAGCCAAACCGGATCTAGGTGCTATTCTACCATAACAGTTTTCAGGTAGTTTAATTGCTATATCTGTCTTAATTAATTGTCTGCCAAATTTCTGTACTACATAATCATAGGCACTACATAAATCAAAACCAGCAGCTGAAGGTGAGCTTCTATGTGGAGGAAAAGCGTTTTCAGTTAGACGCACGAACCCTAGTTGAGACTTCTACACTAAAAAAAAGTTTTACATTAATTACAGCTGTTTATGATAATAATTATGTATGTCTAGCTAAACAGAGAACTTACGTTAACACCGCAAGGTTTCCATTCTCTGCTCCATAAAACTAAGTACTTATTATTATTTTAAAAGAAAACTTGTGTTAACACCGCAAGGTTTCCATTTTCTATCACACTGGTCTAAAATAAATTACTAATAACAGAGAACTTACGTTAACACCGCAAGGTTTCCATTCTCTGCTCCATAAAACTAAGTACTTATTATTATTTTAAAAGTGTGATAGAAAACTTGTGTTAACACCGCAAGGTTTCCATTTTCTATCACACTATTTTATAGTTGTACTTACTTGTTAAGTGAGAAGCGGACGAGTAGAAGTCGAAAATTGAACTTGATCAACTCTCTGAAGAGGAGAACGCTATATACCCATCCAGAGCTGACGTTTGAGGTTAAAGGCGAACACGTGTTGATAGAAATTTACAGTTTTAATCATTCTAAAGGTTTAAGGTGACCACGTGTCGACAAAATGTAGTAAACAAGGGTAAATAAAGGACAAATAAAAATGTGATATTATCAGGAGAGCAGACGTTGCAAGCATGTTTCGGTGGATCAAACAATACCGCTTACTTTAAAATTAAATTGGTTGTTAGATAAAACATTTATCAGAGGTCAGGTCAATTGATATCAAAGCTTAGTATAATGAATATTATACCAATCATCTTCTGAGCTGTTGAATCTTTCACACTTCTATCTTTATTGGGATGTTAACACAAATTAAAATTAATACCTCAGTAAAAAGTTATATTTATATTAAACATATATATATATATATATATATATATATATATATATATATATATATATATACATAAAATTGTTTTACTAGTAAATCTTCAACAATCTTTTTTTCTTTCTCTGCAATTTGAAGTTTACGAATGAATTGTACCAATCATCTTCTGAAACTCTCTTCTAACTTTATTAAGACATCAAAACAAAATTATAAAATTATTTTTTTACTAGTAAATCTTTCACAAAATTTTTATTACTCT
Organism: Homalodisca vitripennis; assembly: GCF_021130785.1. NCBI lineage: Eukaryota > Metazoa > Arthropoda > Insecta > Hemiptera > Cicadellidae > Homalodisca > Homalodisca vitripennis. Next base: position 17,809 of record NW_025778165.1, read on the forward strand.
CAATTATAAGTTTTATGAAAAGTTGTAACCGGTCTCAAATCTTCATCCTTAGAGCTAGCTGCCACTACTTGAAACTTGAGAGTCTTGTACGCAGTTGTTTGTATCCGTTGGACGTGAAACCTGTGCTTTGTAATATTTTGAATCACCCCACGTCCAAGTCGAAGATGAAACGAAAGAGCTCTGAATTCGTTCACCTTCACGTCTCTCGTAGAATATTTGATACCTATTTCTCAAAACTCTTAAATTGTAAGCTTTTCTTTGTTCTTCTGACATTTTAATGTTTTTCTCCGCCAAAGTGGGATGAAAGTAGACAATAATATCAACTTCAATGACCTAGAGGTGAAGAATTCGCGATACGAACCGGCGCGTGCCGATAACGAAACGTAAACAATAGTAGCGACCTCGCGGGCTTATCTAATTGTTATTTAATTGAGGTCAATTGCTTTTTAATTGGGGTCAAGGTTATCTGGCACGTGCTTATCTTAAAATATGCGGAAATGTCAAAGGTTATCACTGATAAGGACCCCCCGCAGAGAGATAACAGGGGTCAAAGGTCCTGTCCCAGAACCTACACTTTATAACTACTAACTGGTATTTAATGGACATTTTACGGGCTGCTCCTAAGAATTCAGCGTTTTCACAACATTAACGAAACTAAATATGCTGTAGTATAGTGATAGAGATTATTTTTCATGATATTTATTAACAATTTTGCATTAGGTCAATAACATTTACCTAATATTTAACCTGAATAAGGGCATCAAGGCAATGATGTGATGACTTTAAATTTAAGTGAGCACATCTATTGAGAGGGGCCAAAGTACATCGTTAACAAAGAGGACAGTGTGATTGAGGAAATTGGAATTGCTCGGACAGAGTGTCATTAGACCTTCGTTAGTCACCGAGCGATACGCGGTGTAATAGCGGAAACATTGTTTCGCAATTTCTTAATACCCTACTCTTGTTAAAGGGTCATTTCCTTTTATATAATTGTTTTAAAGAAACTGATTACTTTGAATTCTCATTAAACCCAAATTGTATACGAAAGTTAATCTTATTTTATAAAAGCCTTCTTTTAATAAAAATATTCATAAAAGGGAATAAGATGCTCAATTTATTTCAAGCATGCTGATTAGTTCAAGAAGAGACGTGTCCGTTTATGGGAAGCAAAATGCAATATATAATTTCCGTCTATTACAATATGGCTGTGAAAAACTGATTAACCGGTTGTTAACAGCTCCTCATAGTATAAATATTTTACATTTTAAAATAACTATCAGCTGAATAAAACTTAATTCAAGATCTGTATAATTCAAAGTAAATGAAAATAAATACTTATACATGTATAAATGTTTGGGTCAAGAAAAATTTAGTTAAATTTTAAAGCAATGGTGAATTTTAAATCGGTCGAAAAATCATTGTTTGATATTTTATCTTTATGTTTTTTATGGATAATGTTTCATAATCGTCGAGTTCATCTAGTTATAGACTTGTTTTAATAATGTAAAGTTTTAAAAGGTGTGTTTTATTTTAAATGCATGTTTGGCAATAGCTGACTTTTCTGTTTTTCCATATTTATAATATCTTTCGTGTTCTTTAGATCTTTTTTATATATGTAAATAACATGTTTAATATTATTTGTATCTTATCTAAAATTAATAAATTTATATCGATGTAAATCAGATCATTTATATTATACAGAACATAAACTTCAAACAATTTTGTTGAATTATATAGTATTATTTTCTAATTAAAAGCGTTGTTTTGTGGAATTCGGAGCTAACATAAAAACAAAAAATTTCAATCATAATACAGGTATAAGAAAGTTTCATAACATAATAAAATTTAAAGTACTAACAATGATCATTATAAAACGGATAGTTGCAACGGACTTTTAATTAAGTTAACCTCAAAAGTGTTACACTTGTTAAGAAAACACACACTCAACTTAAACAAATACTGGTTCAAATTTATATTCTTGCTAAACTCAAAATCAACTTAGGACAATCAGAAAACTTTGACAGTGAGAGTCAGTAACTCAATCCCACTGTAACCAAACACTCAACTGAGATTGTAACTGTGTTTGTTCCACGTGAACTTCTGTTTACCTAGGCTATTTTTATGCATTTATATAGAACGCATGTTAAAATACGCTATAGAAATTTTATCGTCTCCCAACATATATTTTCCAGTATTATATAGATAATTTATCCCAATCAGAATTTACCATAAGGATAACTTAATTGCCTTTAGTATTCACGAATGTAAAGATTCCAAGTACAAATGCAAAAATGGTTTTAAACGCCTTCCTCTAGTGTTGTTGTTTAAAATTCGAGTAGTACCAGTGGTAAGCTGTTTGATCCCATTTTATTTATTTTGTACATTCAGTTAAACATTGTAATGTAGATATGTGTGCAGTTGAATGCCAACTTCTTCTTTATCTAGAGGGTCTTAGAAAGCTACAGCGAATTTAAAAATTCTGAATATTTTTGTCTGAGATGGTATATAAGTATATAATATTATCCAAATTACACTAGTATTTTTTCTGCTTTAGATAAAAGAATTTTAAGGGCAGCCTCTAGAAACTGATGTAGTAATCCCAGTAGAAGTGACATGCAGGCTTGCTGTCTTGTTAACCGCACAAAAATAGACTAGAGAGAGAGAGAGAGAGAGAGAGAGAGAGAGAGAGAGAGTGAGAGAGAGAGAGAGAGAGAGAGAGAGAGAGAGAGAGAGAGAGAGAGAGAGAGAGAGAGAGAGAGAGAGAGAGAGAGAGAGAGAGAGAGAGAGAGAGAGAGAGAGAGAGAGAGACAATTGACAATTGACAATTCGTTTATTTTACCTGCCCTGGCTTAGACCATAGGTCCACTCTTCCGCCAGGACAGGCTCCAAAATAATACATTACTAAATAAAACAGAGTTGTGACGAATACATCATTTACAATAATATTTTAACTGTACTAAAATTGTATACACAATTTTACATAATAACAATTAATAGTAATAAAATCTGTTTCTGTACATGAAAAAAGAACAAAACAAAACAAATAAATAAATTACCACAATTATCAAAGTATTGACATTATATAAGTTGTATCAAGAATCAACATAATAATAATAAATTTTACAAAATGTAGAAATAAAATATTTTTCTGCATATGAATAATGTAAATCTATTAAATACAAAAATTTATAATAACATTAAACAGTATAATCACAAAAAAAACACACTTTTGTCTCAAATTAATTAAATTGTTTATAATAATTAGGTATATCTCTGTAAAAGGATTCCTCTCAATTTTTCTTTAAACAATCTTTTACTTGTAGCATTTTTTACATCGTCATCCAGTGTATTCAAGTTTCTTATAGACTGAACATGGAAAGAATTGGAGTACGTAGTAGTCCTATGAATTGGAAACTGTAACGTGACATTTCCAAATCTCGTTTGCCTTGCATGTACTTGATCCATTCTGGTATAATTTTCAAACAAATAATCAGGTTTATGTTCCTTAAGAATACTGTACATAACTGTTAAAACATTATATTCAATCCTTTCTTTTATCTTTAACCACCCTAAATCTCTATAAAATGGTGTGACGTGATCATCTAATCTCAAACCATAAATATACCGTACGCACGCATTTTGTGCTCTCTGTAACTTAGTAATTAACGTATTATTTACATCACAATAAGCGGCCAAAGAATAATCAAAAACAGGAAAAATTAAGGACATAACTAACAACTTTTTAACATAAACAGGTGGGTTAAAGCACAATTTCTTAAATTGGTACAAACTACTGTAAACTCTTTTATGGACATAATTTACTTCATCTGTCCATGATAAAGAATTATTTATCCTTATTCCTAAATTAATTACAGATTTCTGGTATTCCAGATCTTCTCCATCTATTTTAACTCGTGTAATATTTTCTAAATTTAATTGTGACAACAGTCTTTGAGAGAGAGAGAGAGAGAGAGAGAGAGAGAGAGAGAGAGAGAGAGAGAGAGAGAGAGAGAGAGAGACAATTTGACAATTTCTTTATTTAACCTGCCCTGGCTTAGACCAAAGGTCCACTCTTCCGCCAGGACAGGCCCCAAACATTTTACAATTTTATCATTAATTATTACAGTTGTTGTGGAAAAACATGTCTTACTTATACACAAGCATTTTTACATTCCATTGTATACATGTCTGTACATTACATGCTTGTAACAAGGTTATTCCTGCAATACACAATGATATTATAAATTCTAAATATTAAATAATAAATATATATACAGGATGTATATTATGTCTGGAAACACCCAAATATATCCTTTAATAATTTAAATATAAATTTGAAAACTCTTACAATCGTGATAGAGATTGGGCATCTACTTTTTGGAACAATGTTTTTGTTATATCACACCAACGGGGGACGTCCTGCCGAGGTTATCGTGAATATTCTTAATGGAAGCCTATACCTTGTGATACATAATTTTAAAGGTAATAGCTTACTGAATTGAATGCCACAAACCGCATCTCAAGGGAATTATTCTATTAGAAAATAGAGCATTTTTAGTATTGAAAATTTACTGATGTTCAACAATGTAATTTTAACATGGTTCTTGCCACAAAATGTGTTACACTAATTTTTTAGCATTTTTTTAAATGTTCAATTAAATAAAACAAAAATTTCATTTTAAGCTGGTTCTATTAGCACAAATTTGCCAGTTTTTATTACAGTACAATTATGGAAATACTTATGTTATTGATTTATTATTACAAATAAAAAATAATGTATGCTGTTAGAAAAGTCTTACAACAAACGTTTTACCTGCATTTGGTGTCAAAGCAATTGTTCGAACTGTGTTCCTTCTACGGTTTGACAATGAGCCAATCTTGTGTAAAATGATTCGACAGAGTTGCCTAACATTTCTTCAGTTATCAAAGCAATCTCCTCTATAATCCTGTTTCTTACGTCTTCCAAATTATGAGGCTTTCTTCTATAAACATTGGATTTTAAATGACCCCATAGGAAATAATCGATTGGTGACAAATCCGGAGATCTTGGAGGCCATTCGATTTCTCCTCTTCGGCCAATCCATTTATGAGGAAACCTTAAATCCAAATACTCTCTTACCTGTCTCCCATAATGGGGTGGAGCACCATCCTGCTGAAACCATACATTATCAAAGTATTCTCCTGATGCAATTTGAATAGCTGGGATTATTTCATTTTGGAGCATATTGTAGTAAAGTTCGGCATTTAAATTTCCATTGATGAAAAAGGGTCCAACAATTTTGTTACCTAAAATTCCACACCATACGTTCAGTTTTTGTGGTTGCTGTGAATGGGACTCAGTAATCCAATGTGGGTTTTCACTAGCCCAGTAACGGCAATTGTGCCTGTTAACATTGCCATTTAGGAAAAAAGTTGCCTCATCAGAAAATAGTATGTTGGTCAGAAAATCTCTATTGTCATCACATTTGCGCATCACAAGTTCACAAAACTCAACTCTTCTGTCGTAATCATCCTCACTTAACTGTTGGACTAAATGAACTTTAAATGGTTTGTATTTATTAATTTTCAAAATCTTACTCACAGACATAGGGTGCATATCATGTTGCTGTGCAGCTTTTCTGAGCGATGTATGTGGGTCTTCAATAAATGTTTGCAAAACATCGAGTGCATGTTCTTCATCTATTGCAGATTGTATCCTACCCGACTTTGGCCGATTACGTACACTCCCTGTCATTTCAAAACGCTCAATAGTTTTTGATATTGTTGAAACACTTATGGGATTCCTTTCTGGGAAAGTGTCATTAAACAAATTACAAACTTCCCGATAAGATCTTTGACGATCGCCATATCCTCGCATCATCAACAGAGTAATTCGTTCTCTTTCAGACAATTCCATTAAAATGCCAAATAAAAACTGAACTACTGTAATTAGATAACTTGTTGACAGCAATGCTTCAGAGACACTGATTAACTCGACAGGAATGATATGACCTTTGTCCATTTGTAATTCCCAAGCTTAGACCTGTCTAGTGAAAGCTCCATGCTCAACAAACTGAAACCTGTAGACCAGATGATTAATAACACAATAATGTTTCTCATAGGCTAGTGACCTTTGTCTCTTTAAACCTTCCTGCTGACTGGAAAACACCAAGTACAGATTCATAAGTAATCAGAGAAAGTGACTCATAAGTTTTATTCATTGTAATAAAAACTGGTAAATTTGTACTAATGAAACCAGCTTAAAAATAAATTGTTTATTTTATTTTAATTAAACATTTAAAAAATGCTAAAAAATTAGTGTAACACATTTTGTGGCAAGAACCATGTTAAAATTACATTGTTGAACATCAGTAAATTTTCAATACTAAAAATGCTCTCTTTTCTAATAGAATAATTCCCTTGAGATGCGGTTTGTGGCATTCAATTCAGTAAGCTATTACCTTTAAAATTATGTATCACAAGGTATAGGCTTCTATTAAGAATATTCACGATACCCTCGGCAGGACGTCCCCCGTTGGTGTGACATGACAAAACATTGTTCCAAAAAGTAGATGCCCAATCTCTATCACGATTGTAAGAGGTTTCAAATTTATATTTAAATTATTAAAGGATATATTTGGGTGTTTCCAGACATAATATACACCCTGTATATATCTATTTTTATTTTATTTTATTTTTTACCATTGCACACTGAACAATACATATTAGAGATAAAGTGCAAGTATTACATGCAATAAATATAACTATTCCTCTCAAACTAAACTAGACACCGCAAACACTTTAATAAATCACATGCATTTAAACATGCATAATAAAGAGTTTAATAAATATTCATTATAATGTATACAAAACAAAAATAAAAACAACACAGAACAATTATTTACATGCAGGGTTTAATAAATATTCATTATAATTTATACACAACGAAAAGAAAACAACACAGAACAATTATTTACATGGTAATCTAAATTTAATTTAATTAATCACATATATTATGTTTACAGCAGTGATGTAGTAATTACTCATATCTAGCCAACAAATGATTATTTAGCCTTTTTTTAAACAAAGAAATACTAGGAGCATATTTAATACTGTCATCCAAGTTTTTTAATAATCTTATACTCCTTACATAATAAGATTTATTATATGTTACAGTTCTATGAATTGGAAACTGTAAAGTAATGTTACCAAATCTTGTTTCCCTACCATGCACACGGTTCATCATTATATATTGATGGAATAAATAGTCTGGTTTCTCAAACATCAAAATTTTATACATCTGTAATAGAACACTGTACTCAATTCTTTCATTGATCTTTAGCCAATATAGCTCTTTAAAATAAGCAGTAATATGCGCATCTATTGGTAAATTGAAAATATAACGAATACATGCATTTTGTGCTCTTTGTAGCCTTTGCAGTTGTTCATTGTTTATATCACAAAATACGGCATTGGAATAGTCAAAATATGGAAAAATAAGGGTAGATACAAGCGTTTTTTTATATGTACATTTGGATTGAAACAGAGCCTCTTAAGCCTATACAAACTTTGGTATACTCTCTTATGAATATAATTAACTTGTTCCGACCATGACAGCGTATTACACACTCTAACACCTAGGTTAACAACAGTATGCTCATAATTAATTGCAAACCCATTTATTGTTACATGCAAAATCTCATTTAAGTTAACATTAGATAAAAGACGAGGTGTTCCTAATATTATCGGTTTGCATTTAGCTGCATTCAGGCTTAGCCCATGGTCAGTGCACCACTTATACAACATTGTAATATCAGCGTTTAGGCGGTCAACAGCAATATTAATTTCATCCAACTGACAGTGTGTGTACATTTGCATGTCATCAGCATATAACATTGTCTTACAAAAAGTAATAGGTTCATCTATTCTATTTATGTACAAACTAAATAACAATGCCGACATTGTTGACCCCTGAGGCACCCCTACAGGGTTGCACCTCCATTCAGACAGTACACCACTTTGAGTTTTAACTCTTGGAACTCTATTTACTAAATAAGAGCAAAACCACTTAATAACTATGTCATCAAAATTATATGATTCGAGTACAGACAATAGTAGCCTATGGTTGACACACTCAAAAGCTCGACTAAAGTCCAAGAGCATTAATATTGTTAACTTCCTCTGATCCATGGCTCGTCTGATATCATCTGTTACTCTTATCAGGGCAGTTTGAGTGCTGTATACAGGGCGATAACCAGACTGGTATTTGAACAGGATATTATTTACATTAACATATTCGCTGACCTGTTTATATGCAAGCTTATCAAGAATTTTCCCTAGGACACACAGAATATTTATAGACCTGTAGTGTTTGCATTCTAAAGGATTATCAATCTTTGGTAATGGCAGAATTAATGCTCTCTTCCACTGACTAGGATAAACACTATTATTAAGTGAATAGTTAAAAATGTAACATAAAACATATTTTATTTCATCATACACTAATTTGATGAATTTTAATGGTATGCCATCATTTCCCACTGCATTAGAGGAAATGTTTTTAATCTCACTATGAATTAATTCTACAGTAATATTAGTAAACTTAAAATTATTATGAGTATCTCCTAGTTCTCTCTTACTCTTGTAATATTCAATCAGGTTATTGTCTATACCATTATTAACACCACAAAAATAGTTATTAAGGTCATTGATGTTAACAATAGGGTCTGAAATATGTTTCTTTTCCTTACCAGCACCCTGACTATTTAAAATCTTCCATATGTCTTTGCTCGACTTTTGTTCCTCTAGTAACAAACGAAAATGACGATTCCTCGCATCTCTCTGTAATCTCTTAATTCTATTTCTTAACTGTCTGTACTCTTCCCAGTCCCCAACATTTTTTGTTCTAACATAACGCTTATATTTAGAGTCTCTGTGTGTCATCAACCCTTTCAGTACTTCATCTATCCAAGGACAAGGTTTTCTTTTCTTACGAATAACTCGTTCAGGTACAAATGTATTAAATAATTCTAACAATCTCTCCTCAACCACATTTACCATTTCATCAATATTATTACTACTATACACATTGCCCCAATCCGTATTTAAACATTCATTTTTTAAATTAATGATATTCACATGCTTAAAATCTCTTATAACTAATCTGTTCTTATTTACATTTAACTTAATTCTTAAATTTAATTCTACGTAAATCAATTCATGGTAAGAAATCCCTGAAACAGCCAACTGACCATGCTTTTTTACCTTATTTACATCATTCACTATAATTAAGTCCAACAGCGTATCGCTATTAGGTAAATGGTAGGTTGCATTCAGTGGTAAGATATTTAAATTAAGAGCATCAACATGATTCAATAATGCAGTTCTATCAGCAAAAACTCTATTAGAGCTGAGATCAGTATTAAAATCACCTAACATTAATAAATTATCATGTGTGGGCATTAAATTAGCTATAATATCAAACAGCTCGGCTATTCCAGACGCTTTTGGGGGGCGATATACTGCACATAACAACAATTTCCAGACACACGTAACTTCTAACACAATATACTCTACTTTCTTACTATATCTAGAGTCGGATGAGGCTATTATTCTATAACTTAGATTACTTCTAAGGTACACAGCTATGCCACCTCCTTCTTTTCCTTCTCTGTCATGCCTTATCATATTATACCCATCGATCATATAAGGCGCTGATTGCATAACTGGATCTAAAAATGTTTCTGTAGCTACTATAATATCAAACATGTTATCGCTGAATAACTGAAGGAAAGATTCTCTGTGTGCTCTCAAACTTTCAACATTGATATGTGCAGTTTTTAACGTTTTTTTAGACGTACGAAAATAACTTTTAAGTTCATTTAAAGAATTCATGCTATCATTCAAAATTTCATCACTTGTTTCCATCATCAGTGAAGAAAAAAACTATACCATAAATAATGTACGCTTCATATAAATAAACACAGAACAAAAACAATAAATAACAAGTATACAAATAGTGTGACGTTTGAGAGGTATAACACATAAACAGCATTTTCGAGTGCAACCTAAAACTAAACATACAAATAGACAGTGTACAGCAGGACGAATAAAGTCAAATGAGTCTTTGAAGGTCAGCTTCACAGTTGATGATTACATAACGCTCCCCTTGATTCTTCCGCATAAAAATTCGCCCATTCTTCACCCACAGGAAAGTGTAATGTTTATCTGCCTTCACTTGACGCGCCGCATTCAGCAACAGTCTCTTCGCCTTTGTAAGACTCTCGTTCACGTACACCGGTGTGGACTCGCCTGCCATGTAACCCAGGTCCCGGGAACTAACGTTTCTCTTCTGTCGTCTCTTCTCTAGAAAAGCCTCCATATCCAGCTTACGGACAAATTTTACCACGATTGCCCCCGAGCGTCCTGACACAGCCCCGAAACGATAACAGTTGTCTATCATGTCTCTATTGAAATCGAAACCAATCACCTGTGAAATCTTGCTAAAAATATCAAATAAATTTTCTTTTGCATTAAATGGTACGCCATAGATCTCGACAACATTTTTCCTGGTAGCCTGTTCCAATGTGTCTACCTTAACAGTTAAATCAGCGTTGGATTTACGTAAATTAACATTTTCTTGTCGTAAATCAGAGAGAGAGAGAGAGAGAGAGAGAGAGAGAGAGAGAGAAGGGTAGTTTAAATGAAATAAATGTTTTTTATAAAACAATATGGGACTACGTGCCTAATATTTCTGTAGGAACCACTTAGGTAGTCTTAGGTTCTGTGCATTTCCAAATACATGTATTTTACTATATAATCCACTATAAAGATATTTTTCACATTCATCACTTGGTTAAGAAATAGTCTAGTTCTTACGTTATAGATAATTTATTTGCTATTCAATCCTTCCACTTTGACGATTGTGAGATTTAATTTTAAATAAATTTATCTATTAAAGAAGATAATATAACAATTGTAGTCTATGATATTTTAAAATACTTTACTTCTTCTTATAGTACATAGTAAAATAGAAGTCCAAAGATTGTACATGAATTGACAAAAAGAAATGTATGGAATTTTATAATAATTCTATTTTATTTTATTTATCATATAATGGATAACACCATTTGTTTAACTAGGACTGTTAAAGTAGTGTTTTAATTATAATTTTTTTTAATAAGTTCCATTTTGAGAACTGATATTGTTTTAAACCTAGAGTTCATAAACCTCAACCTCAATTCCGGCTTAGTGTTTGAGGCCCTAAATTGTCTTATATAACTGTAAAAATATGTGAAATGTTGCGATAATCATTAACTTTTTTTATGATTATTCTTTAATTTTATTGAAACAGTCATATTAATTTTTTTATAAATAGACGATTTTGGACTTTTAGTCTCGACGTAACAGTAAATTCCAATAATCCGAAGTGTGGTGTATTAGGACTCACATTTGTACTGTGGTGGAGTAAGATAATAAATTCTTTCTTTCTTTCCTTCAAAGTTGCTTAAACAATAGGTGACGTGAAATTTTTAGATAAATTTGAAATTTGATGACAAAATCAGAAACCTTTATACTGTAAAGTTACTTATGACGTGTTACCAGGAACTCCTAAGCTCTAAGTAATACAGGCTCCAAGACCTCCAGCAGTTTGTGTTAACTACAATGTTCAATGTTAACTCCGAACTTCTCTCCTACTTATCTTGGACTTATTTAAATACGGAGTATTATTTTACCGAAAGTCATGCATCTATATCTACAATTTATATACTACTGCTTTTAAAGTGCAATATCTTTAATTTAGCTAAAATGATTGATTAAGTCTATTATAATAATATTTAACAGAATTTGACTATGTGATTCTTTTAAAACTACTAAGTATTTAGGTAGAAAGTAAATTAGAGTTTTCCTATTTATGTAAAACCTTACATTCATACACGATTGATTCAAGTATGATATGATAGAACATGGTGTATGTGACATGTTAGTTTATATATATATATATATATATATATATATATATATATATATATATACTACCCCAAATTCTTTGAATAGTAAGCAATACAGTAAGTAAAATAGGTAAAAGGTTTGGTTAAAAACAACTACATCTTTCCATAATATTTATAAAAGTACTGATTTATTACACTAAATCGGCAGCTACATAATATATTTATATTTAAAGAAAATTATTTTACAATTAAACCTACATTTTTATATGTTGCTAAAGTACTGAAATGTATAGTAATATTTTATGTAAATTTTTGCAGTGATTTAAAACAATGATTAGGAACAAGATTTGATTGTATTTTATTTATTATAAACATACTATTATATTTAATTTCAATTATTGGAATAAAGAATAAATTGCAATGTTCAAAAATTCAGTAAAATCAAGTGGAATCCAGTGCTATCAACGAGATATCTCTGAACGTACAAAGCTCGAGTAATCTGTTTGTCAAAGTCAGATGGTAGAAAGACAGCTCCAAGCTAAACCGATAATGATCTCAGGCTTCTTTACACTCGTTCTTTATCCCTTTATTTATTATATTCAACCGTGAGTACAAAGTAGTTCAAAGATAAAATCATGAAGTTGGCTCTAAGTACTTTAAGATATTTTATACGGCTAATCACATATGTGTAATGGTAAGAGAGGCCTCTCTAATGTTTCCAGTTAATTTTTATAATTATTTAACAACGTTTCAGTGACATATTTATAAGCCAATAACTTTTTTAAACTCTCATATAAAAAAACTAATAATGTTCCGATAATCTTTTTGATATAATAAAAATCAAAGGTTCATCTCAATAAATACTATAGTTAAATTGTAAATTGTGTTGACAATAGAATTTCAGAAAGACGTTACTTTGAGGAGTAAATTTCTAAATGTATCAAATCCATTACACACGGTCGTGAAACGTTTTCACACTCTCGAATCTGGGACTGTCTGGATATTATATTGCTATTAGACACGGCTACGACGACGCACTAATCGTCTGTGACTTTGTCATCAGCTGACCCACTATCGATTGTTTTGCTAAGCGGAATCGATAACAATAAATCGATATATAACTTAACTATTCGATATTTCAACTCAGTAGCTTTAAAACGAGTATGCGTTTAGAATATATTAGTCTAAAAATAACCGGTTATTTGCTGAACGAACGATCGAATGTCACAAAACGTACCGCGTACGTCGCGGTGCGAGCTCATTGGAATAACGTAAACATACCACGTACGTCGCAATTCATTGAAGGGTTAAAAGTCCATTTTGCATAATAAGCTTAACGGAATACCCTTATTTGTTATACCGTTTATACCCTATCCCTTATTGAACTTAATTAAGAAATGTATCTTTATGTGATCAATAATGATTGAAATATATTTATTTATTATTATTAATACTTGTGTATCCCCAAACTCTTAATACTTTTCAGTTCTGGAGAACGAGCAGGGCTATGTACATGGTTAAAAATACGTTAATTCCTATATTTTACGATTAATTTTGATCGGAAGGAAATAAGCCAAATATATATAGAATTATAGTTATGATCCAGGTACTTAACTATTTTATATTAATAATTAGATTTTTTAAGAACATCGAACAGTTTTAGGGCTTTACCTTATACTGTCAGAAAAATTAGTTTAACTTTTCGAAATATATCAGAATATCAATAAAAACCTTAAATAAAACTCGAGTGTTTTATTTAGAATATATTTTAAAAACTATTTTTCTACAACAATTTTAAAAACTTGATTTTTCCTGTCCTTTTAAGTTACAAAGAATGTTTATAAGTAGCTCAAACATTTCTCATATGACACTACTTCCTCTGGTATTTAAATAATTTACCACAGAAACACAGTCTAATGCCAGTAATCACAGTTTGGAAGTAGGTCAACTAGTAACGAGTAGTTCAGCTAATTGTTATCAAATGAATCAGTTATCGACTTGTCTGGGTGTTGCCCGTTGATCGGCAACAGCGGATTTGTTGTCTGATGAGGCTGACAGCTGTAATCTGATGTTCTGCTAAAGCTGTTATGTTTACTTTATATTTTTATTTATGACTACTATACTTATACAGGGTGTTTATTATAAACAGGTATGTATTATATAGCTCTTAAATATACATTTGTAAATACGGAGTTTTCACTAAATTTCCACTAATTTTTTATAATCGTTTATAGACTATTAAAAGCCAATCTCTCATCCAATTATCCCAACATCGCAAACAAAAATAATTGGATAGCTCATTTATGATTTATTACGATAATTGTATATAAAATAGTTGTCTGATGAAATTTTTGTTTTATTCAAAATATATGTGCTAATCTCTGTAAATTGGCTAAGTTTTAACGAATACCTATCCAGTATTCTCGTGTGTTAGCTTCATAGCAACAAAGACGTTGTAGAATAATAACATGTTTTAGCAATCTGAATACAACCTTAAGAGATTATAATATGTGACATATTAACACTTGTAGCCTTTCTCAGCTAAACCATACAACACCATCTTACGGTGACTTCATCTATAGGCTTTTCTTACTAAAATATTACAGTGAAACGCTACTTACAGTCTTCAGGACCTTTATCGTACGGACGGAAGGACGAATAGAGGGTGTTAAGCAGGACTTCAAGGATACTTAATAGTAATTTTGCTATATTTATTTGAGGAACTTATCAATTTAACATTCAGATCTACTCACTACCAAAAATACCATAACAATACAGCTAAAATATATTTTGTTAATGAGTCATACTGTAAACAATATCTTCGTTTGTAATGTACTGTGAGATAAAACATATTTATGTGAAACTTTTCTATTGACTACTACAGACAGCATCATTAATACCTTTTTCATTGTAATATTTTTTCTATACTATCATGCTAATCACGTATCATTTTTATTCTTCATAATTGTGTACAATTATGAAAACTGTTACAATGAGGAAAAAAGCTCATTTTAGTCATAACTCTATTTTGTATATCTTTGTTGTGCCTAACATATCTCTTTAATATATCAGAACTTTTTCATTGCTCGTAGTGGTAAGACTATATGTAATTAAGACAAATTTGCTGCCTGTCACTGGGATAGCAGGATTTGTACTTTCTATTTACAATACTATACTCATCATTTAAATTTGTACAAAATAATTTTGAAAATGTAATTACTTTACTTATAAAAAATTAACTTTAATCTGTTTATAGTATTTTTTCATAGCATTTTATTACAGATTTGATGATGTCATAGTAATAGTAGATTATAATAATGATGATAGCCTGCGTAATAGTAAATTTTATTACTGGACGGACTGGCATACATTTTTGTATATATTTATTAGCCCACTCCTGTAATTTGAACGTTTTGTTGTGTGACTGGTTTCAGTGTAATATACTACAATGCAACCATTGCTAAAGTTTAAAACATATAATAGAGTTTAATTTTAAGTTTATGTTATTAGGTTTATTAGTTGAAATATATATTACAGGTATACTCAATTAAAAGTTTAAGTTTGACTTTGTATTAAGAGATGTAGTAATTAATTGTACTGTAAAGTATAATTAAAAGCTGTACTTTATAGATTTCCTTTATTGCAAATACACCGCAGTTAAGTTTACAAATTAATCTTCATACCTTACTTGTGCTCTTCATACCTCAAGTAAAACAACCTTGTTTTTACTTTCATATTAAGCATAAAATAAGACTTTACTTGCAGTTATTTTACACTTATAAATTAGTCATTCTCATAAGGTTCAGAGCCCTTAAACAAAGTCAAACACAATTTAAGCAAATAGAAACTCGCACGCTTGTTAAACTCTGAAACCTAACTCGGAACAATCAGAAAACTTGAACAGTGAGAGCCAGCGCTGTAACTCAATAGAACTGAAACTAAACACACCAAGTCACGGTGGTATAAAAACCACGTCCTATAAAAAGTTCATCCAGAATTAAACTGTAGACAGAAAATAACCCAGTAAATTGTAAACAAGTTAGTCCTACATGTACAAATGTGTACGTTTGAAGTGTAGTTGCTCTACTTATCAAATTTTTCCCTATAATCACATACGGGTATATGGCATTTACACACATACATAGAAATTTATCTCTTTCCGATTTACTCACTTTGCAGTCACTGAGATATATATATAAAACAATTATTGGACTTCTTGGTATATAATTTCCTTTAAGTAATTATACCTTTTTGAAAACGGCAAAGCCGAAATATTAAAGGGAATTGTATACCAAGAAGTCCAATAATTGTTATAATAGAGTAATTCTGCATTTATACACCCGAAGTGAATATATATATATATGTTCATATATAATTTCAATAAACATTGAATCACAAAAGTCCACCGGGAGTCGAACCCGGATCTCTCACTTGCCGGGTGAATGTGCTACCATTTGTTCATATATATATATATATATATATTGTTCATATATATATATATATATATACATATTTATTTAAAAATGGTTTATTGTTGATTGATGGTATCAGTTGCATCTATGATCTGATTCACGTTTCTAAAATTCCTCTCTTATTATCTATCTTTATCTAAACATAAGCCTTTACGAGTAAGACACTCTTTCTTTGACAGGATTTCAGGTTCGATTGGTAGTTTAACTGTGTTACTATGTGTGTTTTCTTTGATAAAACCTTAAACTTCCACATCTCTTAATGCACACATTCATTTCCACACAAATTTACTGTTTATAATTGGTTTAGACTTTATGCAATGATTCCGAGAGTCTCAGAACTGCCCAATTTATGAACAGACTTTTAGTGTTTTAACTGTTGCAGAACGCACATTGCAACGACAAATTTACTGTTTAGTTTATATTTAGATTTCACCAGTGAATAAACCATATAATGCATTCAATAAATTGTTTCAAACAAACATTGATAAAAAAAAACTGTGAATGTTTTGCACATAAGGTTATTGAAACTGGCCATCTGCCTTAACTATTTTACTGTAGTTAAAAAGCAAGGTGATGGTACAGTGTTCTCCTTATATCACAGGTTGTTAATGCCTTTTAACTAAAATGGTCTTTTTAAGCTTATGCATTCACATATTTTCTTAATCAGTGTACAAATTAATATTACTTATCGCAGAAATAAACTAATAAACAAATAAACTATGTAAAATCTAAGTTGGATTCCAAAACCCACATACGTATTTATTTTTTGGACAGTTCAGCAAAATAAACGCTACTGTGGAACCGGCAATAAATGAAAGCGGAAGTGAATTGAATCGATCGTATCTGACTCTTTTGGTCCGCATTAACTTTTCAAGCTTACGTTTATTATATATTTTCATTATAAATAATAAATATTATATTATAAAATATTATAAATATTCTTTGTGGGACAAAAATCCAACTATTACTGTACGACTTGAAAAATCTTACGCACAATGTAAATTATAAGAGCCGAACGTAGACGAGTTTTAATTGAAGCTGGATAAGTTGGTATATATTTACTTGATTTGGGAGATAAACACAACTATGGCACTTGAAATATCTTATGTAGAACATTAATCTAAATAGACAGTGCCTTTAATATAATGGATTACAGTAACAGCGCAATATACAACCAGCTCCAGTATTCTATACATACTAGTTTCACAACTTGTAAAGTTGTACTTAGCATTAGATAAAGGAAAAGAAAATTAAATTGTAATATTCTATAATTTAAATACGTTCGGTCAATTGATGCTTTAATATTTAGTTTACTACTGATAATTTTAAGTGGCTTTTATTATTAAAATATAAATTTGTAATAATGTTACAATGTATTATTATCAATTCTTATTCACACGTTTATTTTTAATAAGTGATGTTTTAGCTACTGAAGTAATTAGTATCAAAACAGTTAAGCCAGGAAAACAATAACAAATCGACTTTAACACATTGAACATTGTTACAAAGTCCGTATTTTATAGTTTATTAACAACGTAACAATGTTTTTACTTCTGTAGTTTTTGCGATAAACATGGGATAATTATTGCTGTTAATGATTACTTTACGTGTTGCATGTGCGAATTAGATGAATAGGCTGAAATCTCAATCGACTGAATGGAACGGGTGGGAAAACAAACAAAGGAGTTGTTATGGCATTGAAATGAATGGGACAAAAACATCCGTATATCTTTATATTTCAAATCTAATATAATTTTCAAATACTCCCTTTAGAACTAAATATTTCATTCAAAGAACTGATCTTACAAATTAAGCATACAATAAAAATACCTAACAATGAAGTCTTCTTGTTTATGTGTTGCATGTTTCATTCGATGGTAAGACTTGTATCATTAGTCTATATATATATATATATATTACCATTTTAATCTATGCTAATTATATTGGGCTACACATTTTTATATGTCAAAACATCAAATCATTGCATTAAGTTCATCGGTAAATAAACCTTATGTAACACGCAGTGATATTCCATGTAGTGACGTGTACAATCATGAAATTTGGAGTGCTTAAAAGAACTAGTCCGTAAGTCAGATAATTTTCTACAGAAATATAGCTATGTAATAGAATTTTCTTTAGTTCTTCAAGTAATCCGCTAAAGCTCAGACAATAAATCATAATTAATATTTTTTTTCTAATACTAAGATATGTGGTAAGTATCATATCAATGCCCGCGAATTTATTTTAATGTAATATGCTCCTTTCAGATGTATCAGGTCACTTATAAACTCCGGAGGTAAAATCGGATAAAATAAATTATGTCGATGTATACAGTAAAGGAAACCATTTATAATATTACGAGCATTTACATAATATGTAAAACATTCATACAGTTAAAAATATCACGACTACATCGCTTATAAGAGTTTATGGGATGGGAATCATTATTAAATTAGAAAAAAAGTCATGAATATTATATCACCGCCCCCGAATTTAATATAAAGTATGGCTTTCAGATGTACCTTCTCATGTAAACCTTGTAGGTGAAGTTACATAGCATGAATAGTGCCAATATAGCTCAGAACGCATTTATAATAATACTAGTATAAATATTGTTAAAGTTGTCATAAGGTTAACATTATAACGCATACGGCTTCCTTTCCATGGAAATCGTTACTGAATTAGAAACAAATCTACCATTGATCAACTCTAGTTGGGTTCATATTATAGGAACAAATTAATTGGATTGGCTGATTGTGAAACTTTTACTTTGTGGCTGTCAACAAAATTAATGCATGATTTCCTCTTTGGAATACATTACCCTCAGGATGTCATTGTTTACTTCGTTGTTGTCCCACATGAGCGAAACGTTTAAGTTGAGATTGTAAATAAATTGCTTAATGCATTTTTTTCAAAGGAATTCTTTTCTTGAAATTAAATACCCGTGTTTGAGGAACCTCTGTTCCATAATACAACGCAAAAAAATCAACAAGCTACACTCTTCTTGCAATGATTCAAACCAGATATAAAATACTCTGCAAGTTAAAAGCGTTCATTAATGGTTGAATAGTTTGATAGTGAGATATAAAATTAGAAGACTCTAATTTATAATTAGAGGTTAACTATGATAATTTTAATTTAGTCCAAAAACAAATACTATTGTTATGTAGACATTGTTGGGAAGGTCAAAGGTACGATGAAGAAAGGGTTAGATGGAATGATGCCACCCACCGACGTACGTCGTCTTCACATGTTAGATGGCCAGCACGAAATAGATGACGTCACATCCTCTAGACAGGCAACCCACACAACATTAAATATTAAATAAAATCAAAAACAATAATCACTCTCATCGGGGGGAGGGGAGACACGTGATTATAAGGGAATTCATATATGTCAGGGGCACAACAAGAACTCCGGAAAGCGGAACAAAAGGGTTCTTGGCACCCTAAAATAGAGTTTAAAGAGTAAGTTAAATTGTATAGTTACAAAGAGTTTTAAAAGACACGAGAGACGAGCGAGAAACCAACCAGACACCGAGATACACGACGCTATTCAATTCCAGTGGATGTTATCTTCTCTCGCCTATGAAGAGTAATTGTCTGATCCTATGTTAGCGACTACAGTGCATACGAGAATGCTGAATTATTATATATAATAGGAGTGACCTAACAATAAAATTTAAATTATTTTTTGTTAGGAATCTGACTCCCTGGACCCAATCTCGACCATATCACTATGGACTCCTGTGTTCTTATGATAACGAATATATAGTTTACTAAAACAGTAAAAACTAATAAGTTGCAAAGACGTTTCATCAGTTTTACTATTACATATTAGAAGATAATTACAATGAATTACTCTTGCTTCCATTTTTGTAAATGGATCCACTAAATACTTACTTATGAAAACAGTAGTATGCACAAATATATTGCCACATACACTCAATTGAGATGTTATAAAAGCATAAAATATGAAGTCTGTATAATCATGGACACGTTATGATGTACTAACTAATACGTGGTGGAATATTTTTTTATGAAATTCAGTTTGATACGTATTATAATATGAATAAACTTTAATAGCTATAAAACACTAGTCAAGTGGTGATTTCTTCCCTCTCTGGTAATTAACTATTTTAAATTGTAATGTTCATATTTAGAAATGTAAATATTAATTATTATTTAGTAAAATTTTAATTTCTGTTATAACAATATTTGTATATGTTAAATATCCAAATATTATTTTAAAGTAGACTAACAAGAAGGGAGCGAGGACCCGCTGGGAGTCAATTAGTTCGAAGGACGCGACGCGACGATCAGCGATAAAAGATAAGGGACAAGGAGCTCGGAGAGGGCTGGCAACGACATACCACCCAGCCTACAGCTCAACTTGCAACTTTCCCTTTACCACTTTAGTACTAATATACAGAATTCGATAGCGCTGCCTCCACACTTCGTTACTAGCTATGGAGTGCATGGCAGGTTTAGGAGTAAGGTCGGGCTCACAGAAGACGTACAATGTACGGTGGATGGCGACTCTGCAAGATACGGTAGCATAGTCTTCAGGTGTGAATCTGAAATATTCACACCTAGCCCATGATTAGGTAGTAGATAGGTCAACTTACAACTCTAGACAAGATCAACTGACGTATTAGCAACCCCTAGGCTCAGGTACGTTTCATTCTGCAATCACGGTTGAGCTACTCAGGATGCACGAACAATTTGTCACGACCAACGGTAAGTTAGGTTACTTCCACCCAAAAGCAGATAAACGCTATGCTGCAAACAACGGATTCCATCTCAGGTAAGCATTGGTCGTAGAGTGTTGGTTATCCGAGTTAGGGTGTCCGGTGGACCGGCATACATATCATCTGAACAGTTGTTAGGCAGGATCTTGTTTGTTGCGAGGGATGACTGGGTGAGGCCTCTGTGTTTAAAGTTCACACCTTCTAACTACATTTACTGCAGTCCAGTTGGTAACAATTCGTGTCTTTTTACGACGCTGGGAATCCCAAATTGTACTGTTTTAAGGGTCATATAATGAATATACAGGCATTATGAATAACAGTAAAATTATATTAAAGTAATCCCCAAATGTTCCTGTTCATCACGTGTACCATCATAAAACTTTTTTTCTTCTCGAAGTCATATGATTTATTTTTAGAGTCAGTTTAAAAAACTTATTTATTACATCATGATAGTAAAACTAATTGCTCTCTAAGTAATTGTAATACATATCATATTCCGTTTCAGTTAGGTACTTTAAGTTTCATAATCTTTTTTTCAGAATTCTGTATGATTTCTATTTTGGAGTCGTTGGAAATTTTAGCGAGTGAATATTGTAAAATATTTTTGCTTAGATTAAAGATGTGTGATTGTGTAGTTCCATAATAATAAAATTAGCCTACCAAGGCTGTGTTTTTATTCCTGTTACTTCGTGAAATTTCAACACAAATACATTTATTAAGACTCGTAAATATAACATAAGTAAAGAAATAATAAAAAGTAACATGTTTATTTACTATAATCTATTAATGGTACTTTGTGGCCTGAATATTCCATTTACTAATTATTGAGTAAGTAAACAAATAGCTATATACATTTCAGAATATTTGATTTTTAAAGTATGTGAATACTATTTCAGATTTAGAAAAAGGTAACTAAAAAACCTGGTAGGAAAGATAGATCAACACTAGATGAGACAATATTAAGATTTTATCATAACTATATGAACAACAGTAAGAGGCTGAACATCAATTCAGGATCGTTCGTTTATTGATTATCCCTTTGCACTCCAACGTCCGAAATATCGGACATCGTTGTTTTGGCCAAACCCTCGGACGTCCGAAATGTCCGAAATGTAGTGATTTGGAAAGCGGTTGCCGAATAAAGGGTAATAAGAGCAAAGTAACTGGAGGAAAAGTTCAAAAAAACTTAACATTTCAGTAACACGTAATGATTTTATTACCTCTGTGTTACAAAAGCAGACGTGTGCCTATTCGCATTGACTTCATATGTTTCTTATTGCAATCCAGATAACATTAACTACAAAACATCTCGTATGTTGATTCCAGATATATCAAATCCTTATGATGAAATTTATATACCAACGCTTCTGTAACAAATAACTAGAGCTTTTATTCCTACTACATTATTCTACATTTTATGCCTTAAAACACACCGACACGTAACAGTAACACTTTTTTCGACATCTAGATAACATACACTTTTTAGTACGACTCTAGCTTACGCACAGGCTGCTTGCCCATGTAGGCTAATTTCCATTTTAGAATATGTGTAATAAATAGTTTACTTAAATTATATAAATAATATTTATCCAACTACTGTATTTAAAATTAAATTGTTTTATTTTATCGCCACTTAGTAAATATAGTAAAAGGGTAATTTACTATTTATCAAATGTAAATAAATATAATATCTTGGTGTATATGTTTTTGGAAATAAAAAATGTTTCTATTCTATTCTATATTCTATTCCTGCAAAAATTGTTATTTATTGTCAGAAACGGCTCGCTGACAGGCAATTAAAAATGTGCACTCCAAAAGCAAACTTTACAAGACAGACATGTAGAGGCCTGCCACAAGGGAATGTATTGAGTCCTTTACTGTTCTCTATAAATTTGGTACACGTACACACTAATCTAGAAAAAATATAAAATGCTGACAGTATGCAAATGGCACTGTAATATACTCATACAATAAGAACAATGATATACTATATGAAAACATTCAAGAAACTCTAACTAAAATAGCTAACGATTTTATGAGAATTGGTCTAGAACTTAATGGCAACAAAAGTAACACCACACAGTAATATCTAGAAAAAGAAATAATAATTGGATCACACCCTTATATATTAAAAACACACCCGTTCTCATTGTGGACAACATGCGGGTACTGGGTATTATTTGTATAAAGATTTCACTTTCAAACCTCAAACCAATAATGTGTATAAACAATGCTTATAAAACTTAAACATCATAAAATCTGTTACACGTGGCAGATGTGGCACACACACCCAGACTTTGCTTTACAAATATTTAAAAGTCTAATGAGGTCAAAACTAGACTACTGTAGTTTTATATAAACTATGTATGAGGAGCAAACTTTCAAAACGTGTTTTGTCCCGAAAAATAAAAAATGGGTTATGCATTGAGAAGTAATTGTTTTGATTCAAGGAAGGTCTTTAAAAACCAATATCGATCAAAAAAATCTCTCCTATTATAAAATAAGGTCCAAATATTACACTTTCGATCAAAAAAGTGTAATTCATTGGGGGATGGCAGACCTGGTCTGCTTTGCACGCTAGCTGAATTTGAAGCTCCTTGTTTTTTACTGTGTTTTGGCAGTTTACAAGTGTTGTTAGCACTCATGGTGCGTAGTAGTATATAGCGAATGACTTGGCGCGGCATATTTGACGCCGCAGTGCTGCTCACAAACATTGCAGTAAGTAAAACTATATGTGGAATTGTGTCTGATAACTGACAAGAGGGACAGTGGAGGCCGGCGAGATAACAGCAGTCAAGTTTCTGCGCAATCACCTGGCGCACGCCCCACTCCGCCTCACCAAGAGTACCAACCTAACCTGTAACTAACCTCTGTCAAGGAAAAGGCACTGGATCACCCACCCTCTGCGAAGATTTTCTGTTGCGCCTTCAGATGGTTCACTGCTACACACGCTACATCCCTGCTTGGACATTGCATATGAAAATATTGAAGCTTTTATCGTTTAGTTTAGAGATATAACGACTGATCCACTATACAGTATTATTTTAATTAGTTTCATTGTAACTTAATTAATAGTTTAGTTGTAATAAGTGGGTTACTAATGATAGTTTAAATAATAATTGTGTAATTGTATAGTAATTATAACAGTGATTGTATTGATTTAAGTGGTAATTTATTAATTGTACAGTAACTGTTATTAATTATTGAATTCATTTATTTATTATTTATTTATTTTTAATCAGTTTTCATAGATTTAGTTATTTTAGTAACCCGACAAAATGCCTCGTCTGACTAGATCCAGTGAGTTACTGAATATTGTTAACGGTCTATACTTTATAGACAACTATGTTATTGACCTGGCCTCTAGGATATATAACGAGCTTAGGTCCATCACAGCCACTTTTGGGGAAGACGCTATTGAGAAACTTATTCCTCATGTAGTTACACTGTTCAGCAAATTAAATGAGCTCGCTAAGGAAAATGTTGATCTAAATAAACAAGTGGATGCTGTGAGTGAAGACCTGAATCTAGCCGAGCACAAGTGCGATGAACTCAACACCAGTAATAAGGATAAGGCTGTTCGTTGAGATGAGCTGCAGGACCAGTGTGAGGAGGAGGTCACTCGTCTTACCACGGCTCTTGAAAGCATGCGTGAAGAGAACTTTAGGTTGAAGGGCTCTTTAAGTAAGCTTGAAAGTATGGACACAGCCAAGCTTCTAGCAGAGAGTGAAAACAAGATAATGGGGTTAATGGAAGAAAAAAATGTCTCCTGACTTCCATTGAGGTACTGGAAGCTGCCTTTGGGTGTCTGAGGGCTGAGCTGAAGAATATGGAGCGGTGGCGGACGAGTGTAAGGCGTGACGCAGCTGTACAACTTCCAGACCCAATCCGAGAACAGTCTCTCAACTACAGCACTCATGACATCACGGACAACGCTTTAAACGAGCTGCATTTGCCTTCCTCGGCATCTTCTGTGACCCTTAGTCACGAGAACTCCTCTGCACGCAACGTCTTTATAGACGACTTCAAAGACGTGTTGTTGCTGGGTGACTCGTTTCTTCGTCACACGAGCAGGAACTGTATGAACAGGGGTTCTTATGTTGAGTGCTGTCCAGGGGGTAGGATATTAGATACAAAGAAAAGATTGTTAACATATTTAGATGTAAGTTTATCATTAATATAAATTCATGTAGGAACTAACAATCTAAAGCGTGGGTATAGGGGAGGTCCTGGCTACAATGGGGGCCACGGGAAACGTGAGGCTCTCCACGCAATGGCAGACCTGCTGTTCACTGCCAGGACGAGGTTTCCTCAAGCTAAGGTTGTCCTCAACAGTGTTTTAATCAGACGTAATATCACATACAAAGCACTGTTTGACTTCAACGAGCAGTTGGAGTTGATGTGTCTCAACTTCAATGTTGAGTTTGTTGAGGCAAACTGTTGTGTTGGCAGGAGGGATCTTGCTCGCGATGGGATACACCTCAACAGGAGAGATGTGTCGCGTCTGGGTTCCTTGTTTGAAGATGTAACAGCGTAACTCTTACTGAGCAGTACTGACCAGGCTGCAGCCAATGTTAACCTCAGCTACAGTCCAGGGAATGAGATTGCAGTGAATAGTGATCCTGCTGTGAGTGACGCCATCCATGAATCACAAAACTCGGGAAACTAGCTGAGGAGGGGGGTATAGGTAGTTTGAAAATAGCTCACTTAAACATGCGATCTCTAAACACTGGGTTCTTTGAAATGTGTACGCTATTAAATAACTTTGGTTTTGACACCTTTGGAGTAACGGAAACATGGCTGCACTCTGGTACTCCCTCAGACACTTACATAATACCAGGGTACACAATGATTAGATCTGACCGTTCACAGCCCGGCTCAGAGGGTGGTGGTGTTGCTGTGTATATCAAGGATGGCGTGGTATACGAACAGAACTACCTTGCGGAACATGTTGACCCTGGTATTGATTACGTCTCTTTAGTTGTAAGACAAAAGCGGATGAAATTGGGGATATGTTTTGCTTATAGGCCCCCTCGCCTTAGATACACTTGTCTCACCTCTCTATTGCGCTCGCTGTTTATTGATTTAGCGATTGAAGTCAGAATGTCTGTATTTATGGGTGATATGAACATTGATTTGTTATCCAAAGAAAGGAATGACGCCCAGTATTTACGTCGGCTCTTACATGAACTTAATGCTGTGCAATTAGTGAATGAGCCTACTAGAATAACATCTAATTCAGCAACATTGATTGATCACTTAATTGTGGTTAAGTTTACCAGTACGAAAATTGAGAGGGTTGGTGTTCTTGATGCGTCTAGCCTGAAAGACCACAGGGGAATTGTTATAACTGATCATAAATTGGTCTACTGTACCTTGAAGTTTTTAAGAGAGAAAAATGAGCACCACATTATAAGGTATAGAGATTTTTCTAAGTTTGATCAGGAAAAGGCACTTAAATAAATTGCTGAAATAAACTGGGAGAGTGCCTTACAGATAGACAGATGATATAGAAAGGTTCCTGACAAACAACATTATGAATGTATTTGACCAAAATGCACCTGTGGTATGTAAAAAGGTCAGTAAGAAAAAAGCCCCTTGGCGAAATGAAATTATAAAGCGTATGACAAGAACAAAGAACAAGATGAGGAAAAAGTACTGGAAAACAAGGCTAAACTCAGACTGGGATAATTACAAGGACATAAGAAACAGGTTAAATGTGTTGGTCTGGCGAACAAAAAGGATTACTTTTCTGAGAAGCTGGCTTCATCAGATAACCGTAGAGACTTCTAGTCTTGCGTTAAGCAAAGTGGAATAGCAGGCCAAATTTCCAATAAGAACTTCCCCCCCCCCCGGTCTTAAGCCCAATGACATGAATAAGTTATTTTCTGAAATGGGTTCTGGAAATAACATCGACGATAGACTACTTGACTTACTGAACAAATCCCGTCTATCTAACACAAGACAGAATTTTAGTTTCAGACCAGTTACTGAGGTGGAAGTGAAGGAAGTTATGAGTGAAGTGAAATCACGTGCAGTGGGACATGATGATATATCAATAATGATGATAAAGACCGTCAGTCCGTATAGGGGCAATCGCCCATTTGGTGAATAAATCGCTGGCAAATGGGCTGTTTCGAAGCAGATGGAAAACAAGCATTATGCTTCCACTTCCAAAAGTAGCTTCTCCTGCCACTGCCCAGCATTTCAGACCGATCTCTATTCTGCCAGCAATGTCAAAACTATTAGAAGAAACAGTCATCCGACAAATAAGCAAGTTTTAGAACGACACCAAAATACTACCTGCACTCCAGTCTGGTTTTCGACAAAACTATAGCACATGCACTGCACTTGTTAACCTGTTCAGTGACGTAATTGATGCAAGAGATGACGGTAAAAGTAGTAAAATTGTGCTTATTGATTACTCTCAAGCATTTGACTCGATCTCTCACGAACTTATGGCAGCGAAGCTTTATTATTATGGATTTGATGACTTGGCTATAGATTGGATGAAGTCATTTCTCACAGGAAGAAAAAAAGTCACAAGACTGGGGAGTGAGACTTCGGATCCGCTCATTAAAGAGCGAGGTGTGCCTCAAGGTAGCTGTTTGGGGCCCATCTTGTTAAATTTTTATACAGTTGACCTCCCCAATTATCTTCAACACTGTAAAGTCCATCTATACGCAGATGACTGTCAGCTGCATCTGTCTTACAAGCAGAGTTTGATGGAAGAAGCTGTTAACAATATAAATTATGACCTGCACAACATATGTGCATGGGCTGAAAACAACGGCCTGAAAATTAATTTTAAAAAGTGCAGTGTCCTACATACAGCTTCTCAGCACGTTGTACAACGGCTACATGGTAGTGGGTTGTGAGTGATGCTCGGAGATGAGGAGTTACCAGTATGTGACAAGATAACTACTCTCAGGTTGGGTTAGACAACAATCTGACATTTTCTGACCATGTCACATTTACTTGTCAACGAGCACTGGACAGACTTAGAGGACTTTACATGTTTAGAAGTTTTCTCCCAGAGTCCGCCAAACTTAAGCTCATGCAGTCACTTATCCTGTCTGTTTTCTACTATTGCTATCCTGTATACGGAAATAGTATCTCCAAGGGGGACTGAAAAAAATATGACCATGTGACAGCTTACCGCGAGGCTGCCAAACTTGCCCCAATGGCGACCGTATGGAGGATAATGACATGCTGTATGGTGCACAAGGCCCTTACACTTCGAGTGCATGGGTACCTTAATGACCGGCTCCAGTGTCGAGACGAGGTTTCCCTGCGCAGCACTCGCCAGCATGGAGTGCTTCACTTTCCCAAAATTAAGTTAGAATTGGGAAGAACAAGTTTTTCTTATTTTGGGCCAAAGATGTACAATGACCTCCCCGAACCCATTAAAAAGTTATAAAGCCCTAGTTTCAAGAAAAAATTTTTAAAATCTTTGGTATAGACATTGATGCTGTATATTTATTTGTTATCTTACTTCTTGTATTTACTCTTAGGCCTAGATAAGTTTGTGTCATTTTTGTATTTACTTTAGTTTTTAGACGACAGTAATTCTGAAAAGCAGTATTGTACTGAGAAGCGCTGGATTAATAAAGGCATTTTTATTTACTTATTATTTATTTAAAAAGTGCTTTGTCTTCTGACCAGTTTAGGTCAAAGCATGTTTTGTCCCACAGCCAATCAGAGTGAGCCATATAGTGCAACTGATTGGTTGGCTTAGTCACATGACCATACACCAGTTTTATTTGTGAAATTGGAGGTTAATTTGCATTTTGATCTTGAGGGCATATTATTTTAGTGAAAGTTATCAATTTTTTATGACCCATGGCGAGAAGATCTCTCCAACTAACATGTATTTATTCATTCATATACGGTTAACACCATTTTACAATATACAGTAATTTTACTTGCAGCCAACATCAAGATGAACAACAATATATTCAGTATAAAAGAATAATTTATGATATTAAATACGGTAACCTGTAACATAACATGCAAAGTATGAATCAATATTATAACAAATTCAAAAGATAAATATATATATGTATGAGAACTTAACATATTCTGTTTCAACTTCCAACGGTCAAGGACCAATCAATATACAACAATATTACAAATATAATTCAACAAAGACGACTAAACCCAAACTCAGTTACAAAGGGTCAAGCCAAACATGCAACATCACTCAAACCAAACTACTACTTACAAGCTATGGGTCAAGCCAAACATGCAACTGGACTTTATATATATATATATATAATCTTATACATAAATAGCAAAAAATGAACCAATATAATTTATAATAATGACTTTAGCAAAAGCCATAGCAATAGATAAATATACATGGCTTGTAACAAATATTGACAATGATCATAACAAGAGGTAAAAGTATGTAATTACAACGAATAATTAACACACAAAAGCTACAACATACACCAAATGCATATCAGCTTCAACAAAAAAACTTAATTCATTTATAATGAGGACAGAAAAGTAAACAGATACATGCTATCAGATAATAATTACAAGATATACAAAATTTAGGTGAGCGAAAATATGTACAAAAAAAATTCAACAAACCAACAATTACTACATAAATAAATACAACATGCATAAGTTACTGCAGCAGGACATGCCAGCTCACAAAGCACTGAGTTTCCTGAGTTTTCTCCTAAAAGCATCATCAGACATAGCGAAAAAATCAAAGTCAATAGGAAGGCTGTTCCCCAGACGGTGGAGACGTGGTATGGTACTGAAGAAAGAATATTGGGTTGGACAGAATCTTCTTTCAAAAAGTTGTCTGGTTCTAAGAGACTGGTGGGCACGAATGTCGATTCTCCCAAGCAGATCAGTTGAGTCCACAGTGGCTGAGATGATCCCCTTTAGGAGCATTAGATCAAGGACTTTACGTCTGAAATCCAAGGATTGAAGTCCAAGATGGTGGCTTAGGTCATCCAAAGGAACATCCGCATAACGAAATCCAAGTTGTACACCAATGACCCGAAGAAATTTTCTCTGAACACCCTCGGTGACCAGACAGGAGAACAGTACTCCAGGATGGGGCGAACTAGATGAATATAAAGTGTCCTTAACGCTCCAGGAGAAAAACCATCCTTGGACACTCTGATAATAAATCCAAGGGCCGAACTTGCCTTCCTACTAATACAGTCTAAATGAATGTCGGGACTCAATGTAGATGTCATTGTAACTCCAAAGTCCTTGACCACAGAAGATCTTGTAAGTGGCTCTTCTCCAAGAGAAAAATTGAAGATCAGAGTGTCAGTTCTTCGAGAGAAGGATAGTACTGCACATTTAGATACATTCAATTCCATTTCATTCTCAGAACACCACAATAGTACGTTATTCAAATCATCCTGGAGCAATCTGCAATCAAGTTCTGAGGCTACTTCATTATATATTTTAGCATCATCTGCAAAAAGTAATATTTTTGAGTGTTTGACAGCATAAGTCAAATCGTTTATAAATATGGTAAACAATACAGGGCCCAACAGAGAACCCTGAGGGACTCCAGAAAGCACAGGGAAGGCCCGAGAGGTTGCCCCATTATATCTGACCTTCTGGTGACGACCACTAACATAGCTTTCAAACCACCGCAGCATGGGTCCAGCGACACCCATATTGCTAAGCTTAGCCAAGAGATGTACATGGCTCATCCTGTCAAAAGCCTTAGCGAAGTCGATATATATATACTGTCAACTTGATGACCTCTTGCAAAGGCTGATATAATATCATCCTGATAAATTACCAGATTTGTTAAAGCTGATCTACCACTACAGAAGCCATGCTGGGCCCTAGATATGTGACTCTTAAAGAAAAAAGATAGTCTAGCAAGAACCAGAGATTCAAACACCTTAGCCAATGTTGATTGTATAGAAATTGGCCTGAAATTTTTTATATCGGAGACAGCTCCACTCTTGAAAATGGGTGTAATAAAGCTTGTCTTCAGACATTGAGGAAAGATACCCAAGTGCAAAAATCGGTTGAAGTATAAAGTCAAGTGGGGAGCAAGAATGCAACTGCAGTACTTCAATATCGAGGGTGGTATGTCATCAGGCCCCGGCCCCTTATTAACATCTAGAGAAGAGAGGATCTTTTCAACTTCGTCACAAGAGGCAGAGAACTCAGTGAAAGAACCGATAGTCAAGCAGTCCCCATAGGAAGGTCTCCTAGTGGGTGGCCTGAACACTGAAGAAAAGTGATCGGCAAAGAGTTCACAGATGTCCTGAGATCCTTCAGCAGTCTTACCATTGAAACACATCCAAGCATTAAACCTAGCAGAGTCCTTAGTATGATTTATGTGAGCCCAGAAAGCCTTAACATTGGTCTCCATAGCTCCTTCCACCCGCTCAATATACAGCTGATAGCAGAGTGACGAAAGTTCCTTACACTGCCCTCTCACGCGACTAAATTCCGTGTAAATATTCATATCAGAAGTAGCCTTATACTGACTATGAAGCTTCCTCTTCAACAGAACCAGTCTCCTCAATTCCGGGGAGAACCAACAGGGAAAGGAAGATTTCCCTAAACCTTTCATTGGAGTCTGAGATTTAATTAGGGAACTCAGGCTAGTACAAAAGTGTGTAAAGGAATACTCAATATCTTCACAATCGTCCAAGATAGGGTACTGCCAGAGCTGCAAGTCTTGAAAGACCGCTTCCATGTTGCATCTTTTGAAATCATACTTATTAACTGTATTTCTTGTTTTCATATTGCCATTGCACACAACTTCAATGTCCAAAGGGAGATGATGGGACTCGACAGGCATCAACGGATCCAAAGCCAGCTCAACCGATACATTCTTCAATGAGGAGAATACAAGATCCAGCACAACTTCCCGGTCATTCTTAACCCCATTAAACTGTTGCAAGTGAAAGAGGTTAACAAAACCCAATACAGGCCGAAAGGAAGAATCCCGCTCAGCATCCATGGAACATGTCCAGTCCCTGTTAGGCAAATTGAAATCTCCAACTATAAGAATAGGCCCCTTTGTGCCTGCAGAAAGTAATGCCTCCTCACAGGCAACACAGAAGTCCACATACTGGCTGGCTGGCATGCTGGGTGGAAGATAAACAGCACTTAGAAACATAGAAAAACCAGTAAATCTAACTGATGCAAAAACACACTCAACAGGGCAAGCACGATGCACTATCTCTTGGGAGACCAATCTGTCATGAATACCCAAAATAACACCGCCACCGCTCATCTTGTTTGAGGTTTCATCTGAACGATCGCAACGATATATCTGATAATGTGTAAGGCCAAGTTCATCATCATCTATATCGGGCACAAGGTTTGTCTCTACGAGGATTATCCCCACATTATCCCCACTTCCAAAACCATTAGCTTCTTTGTTTTCCCACACTTTATTAACTCTAAAAAATACATGTTTGTACCGAATAACAACCAATAGAAATCCTTTCATAAACCAAGTAGAAAAAATACAACCACAGAATAGAAAAAAAACCACAGGGAACGTCGCGGCTAAATGACATAGCCTAAACAAAAAAAATCAAGTTGTCGGTGTTGTGGTTTTAGGAGCTATGTTTCGCCACGTTGGTTATAATCACAACATAATTCCAAATCATTGCATCAGAATAACCTGCACCCACAGCATGTGGTCTTGTGGTGTATGTGGTAGTAGTGATGTGGTGCAGTAGAAGTTCAGAAGACGAAATTTAACAGTTCAAGTAACTGTCATCCTACCGCTTTTATCTTCCTCTTGTAGAGTAACTACATAAAAGTGATTGGATATATTTACTTTGTATCTGTTACATGTAAGCAAACGTTATTAGTTGTTTTCGTGTTTTATACATTATTGTAATGTGTATTTACTGTATTGATATTCTGAAACATAGGTTACGAAAGAATGTGACTGGTTATATTCAAAAATAAACCAAGTGTTAATTTCTGATTATCCTACTGGTTTTCGGTTGAAATTTAAATTTTATTGTAGCCAAGTTTGTATTTTACAATATGCTTAAAATTCTTAACCATTTTAGTGTCAAGCACTTATTGTGGGGGTGATTCAGTCAGTGCTATACATTTACAGTCCCTCATTTGTATTTATGATATTTTTGTAGTGATCCTCACTTAAATTGGGATGATTTTTGTTTTATTATGTTGCTTGGATGAGTAGACTATAGGCCTAACTTAACCCTTAAAGCGCTAATCTAAATTACTGTCAAACGCTAAGACATAAAAAATTTTTTTTTTTTTAATTTCCCAATGCTAATTTTGGTATTTATTTACAATACCGTGACCATGAAAAATGGACTTTTTTTCATGGGTTGGGCATTTATAGCCAAGTATTATTATCACAGGTGCATATAAACTGGGGGGAAAGTATATCATTGTATTATATTGATGCCTTTCGGGCATTATTGCATTAAGGATGGAAAATAACCGACAAAATTTTGTCGAACAACACTTGGAGGGTTAAGGATCAGGGGCATCACGTGATCTGGGATTCGACTTTTGCAAGCTCGAGTTAATTTTTTTTCTAAAAGAGCAAGCAGTGCGCAGCGGGCAGGCATCGTTGACAGGATTAACGTCATCATTTCAGTAAAATTGCCAGAGGTACTGTCAAAAACAGAGTTTTCAGAGGATTTCAAAAAATCGTAACTCCTTTGATTTTCGTTGCCGACGAATTTTTTCTTCACTATTGTTTTCAGGAAAAATTGTAGTTTTCAAGAAAAAAAAATGAACATACCTTTCCATGGTCACGTTATTGTAAATTGATACCCTAATTTTTGTTTCATATACCTTGGTATTACTTTAATAAGAAAAAATAATAAACATGTAATATTACATATTTTTGAGAATTTTATACACACGAAAATATTTGAAATTTTCAATAAACTGCATTGCAGGATAATGTACATAGGAACACTATTTGACGGATTACATTACATTTATACAGGTTATTTATAATGAGTAAATTGTAACTGAAGTTCCTGTGTAATTAGTACATAAAATAAATAAGTTCAGTTTAAGATTTTGAAATGTAATAATGTGAAATTCAACACAAACTTATTTATATGATAGCCTACAAGAGAAATGAATCAAATATTGTACTTATAAACCTTATTTATTTAGAATAAATAAACTGGACTTGTATGGTGAAACTGGTATAAAATACAAAACAAATAATTGAAAAAAAATATTACACATAATATACCAAAAATGCGCTCATTCGTCAAAACTTGGATCATCTGGATTAGCTATTATAACAAAAAATTATACTAAATGTTAGTAAAAACAAACTAAAACACTATAAGAATAACAACGGACTGATTCAAAACAGTTTGTTTAACAATATAACCAACATACGACCAACACACACGTAGTTAAACAGCTGAATAAAACGAACGCGTCTGTAGGCGTATGCCGCATCACAGGCCATACAAAAAATGGCGGCGATTGCTTTCAACCCGAGTAGATACCGTTACGTCCACCAATGGTGACAGAGCGTTTTGTCTAGTCCCGACAGTCAAAAGGAACATCGATCTGCTCTCTTACGGAAGTTTTAACAACTAATTCTTCGCCATTTCAAAATTAAAGCTTTTGCGTTTGTAGACGTATTCCGCGTTTAAAGCATCGGCAGTACCGCGTCTTTAGGCTTTAGCCGCGTTGGAAGGGTTAATAATATTTGAAGGGTAGGGTACGATAAGCGAACCCGGTTTTTTATATCGAAATTGGCAAACGATATTATGTAATCACAACCATCGATATAATCAATCGATACTGATGAATTATTTTGAACAATTAACTTTAAAAACCTATATCAACAGCTGTAAACACTTTCAAATAATACACGTACGGTAGTATTTCAATTTTACATGCAAGTAACATTTATTATTAAAAATGGCAGTCAATTTTAGAAAACTACACGACATTGCTTTGAAAGACGATATAAGACATGTCTTTCGACATAAAACGACATAAAACATGTTTTAGTGGCTTCAACATTTTGGACTCGTACTGAAAAACCCATGTTTATTTGAAATTTGTGGGAAAGAAACAACTGTAACTGTCAGAGAAGCAAATATGGTCGTCTTCAGTTTTCATAATTTTGGTTATAATAATTTGTTTGATCACTGTAAACATTAAATTCATATTTAAATTTAAAAGATATGATTGTTATTGAGGACTATAGATACTTTTATATCGATTGGTAGTCTAGGATTTGAGATGCGAATATTAGGTATCGATGATTTCATTCTTCGATATAAAAAACCGGGTCCGCTTATCGTACTCTACCCTATTTGAATTTTAAAAAACTATTGGTAAATTGTGAACTTAACGGCTGAAGTGACAAAATACTAGTTTCGCATTATTAACCTATTGCTATAGTCCTCCTGAATATACACTTTCAATGGGTGGAAATGACAAAATAGCAAAATTATAGAACATTAAAAGTGGAACTACTTTTGGCTGCAGTATAATAAGAGGCCACCACCACAATAGAATCATAGTATATCCTTGGAAACAGTAAAAAGTAACTAGATGTTAAACTATTTGGGTAGGGTACGATAAGCAGACCCGGTTTTTTATATAGAAGAATGTAATCATCGATACTAATATTCGCATCTGAAATCCTAGACTATCAATCTGTAGTCCTCAGTAACAATCATATGTTTTAAATTAAAATATGGATTTAATATTTACAGTTATGAAACAAATTATTATAAGCAAAATTAGGAAAACTGAAGACGACCATATTTCCTCCCCTCACAGTTACAGTTGTTTCTATCCCACAAATTTCACATAATGGATTTTTCGGTACGAGTTCAACATGTTGAAGCCACGTAAAACATGTCTTATCATCTTTTAAAGCCATGTCGTTTAGTTTTCTAAAATTGACTGCCATTTTTAATAATAAAATGTATTGTATATTTCAATTTTACATGTAGGTAACATTTCGCTTAGGTTAACCAAAACTAATTTCGTACATGGATTTATCACTTATTTGTAATGCAAGCCTAGTTTGTATTCATCAAGTTCCAACTCTTGCAAACTTTTGACAACATTTCTGTACTCAAAGTTCATGAAATAAAGAGTTTTGTCTATTAATTGTCTTGTGTTTTTAGTCCAACATAAGCTTTCCATAGATCAGTAATGATTTTTATTCCATGTTTAGTATGTTTCACAACTAATGGGATTAGTGATTCGGCATCACGTTATTTTCGGAGTAAATCTCTAAATGGAATCTACCACGTCTTCTCTCCCTCTTATAAATGTCTACGTCAGACAAAATTCTTTATTTGTAATCTTAAAGATCAGAATGGTGTCACATTACATGAAGATTTTCAATTTGTTTCAAAGTTAACAGATACATCTGGTCAATAAATAGTTCTTATATATAAGTTTAAATCTTCTATTTGGTGGGTTTTACAGTCAAGTAATTATAGTAATGTCAATTTTCTTCACTCATCCAGTTTAAGAACTCATCCAGCAAGTAAAATGGTCGTTCTTTAAGCCATCGTGTCAAGGCTAATTTCAGTCCATCATGCCTATTACCCATGTACCTTCTAAAAGGTCATGTGGTAGGCAAAATGTCAACAGGCTTATTTGCTCTGAGACAACTGGCAAAGTACTGTAGCTTGGAAACATTAAAAATAATATATTTTTCTTTAGTTCACTCACATCTTGCTTATGGGATAAGCATATATGGAGCAACAAAAAAGGGAAATTTAGATAGTATTTTAATACAACAAAAGAAATCATTAAGAATTATGTGCAAATTAAAAAGAGAAGACTCAGTCAAACATCTTTTTGCTAATCTAAAAATATTAACTGTATATGGGCTCTATATTTGAGAAACTATGACTTACGTGAAACAGATCTTTGACCCGATTTTATATGTAAATAATCATATTCACAACACTCGATTAAATAGACAGAACACATCACACATCAATTAAACACATCATTTAGATTTTTTTAAGAAAAAACTAAATATATAGGAACAAAGTTTTTGTATATGCTACCAAGGCATATATTTTACTGGAAAATAATTTATGTAAATTCAAATCTAAAGCGAAAGGTTATTTAATAAATTTATCTCTTTATTCACTAGATGAATATTTTCTCAGCTAGAAGTAAGCAATTCTGACCTAACTGTTATAAGGAATCTAGGAGGGGCCATTCTATGTTTGGTATATAACATAATATATTGTAATATAAATAAAATCTATATTAAAGTCCTATCTAGTACTAAGTCTTGACCTTTTGTAATTTGACGCTATTTATTGTACCTTTGTACATAATATGAATAAAGAATTCTTGAATCTTGAAAGTCTTCCACGATTTTCTTTTTCCAATCCTTGCTTCGTCGATTTCAACTACCACTCCTTCGCTACACAATAGTTCTTCTTTTTCAGATTTGTATCCAACCAAACAAAACAACTGAAATCATATTTTAAAAACGTTTCATTTCATTTCTGCATGTACTTATACCGTTTAAAACTACTCATTTACCAAAGTGTCTTAAGTAGTTCGTTTCCAACTAAAATAGTACATGATTTTTTATTATGCTAATTATATCAAACTTTAAATGTTTAAAAAATTTTTCTCCATTGCGTTCCTAGACACATTGTGTTTGT
Organism: Homalodisca vitripennis; assembly: GCF_021130785.1. Classification (NCBI taxonomy): domain Eukaryota; kingdom Metazoa; phylum Arthropoda; class Insecta; order Hemiptera; family Cicadellidae; genus Homalodisca; species Homalodisca vitripennis. The sequence goes on from NW_025778165.1 coordinate 55,604, forward strand.
TCTGACATTTCTTGCAGCGAAACAAATCCGTCTGATTCTCACCTTTAATCCTGGTATTCATCTCCTCATTATAAACTCGACACCTCGGATTTAAAGGAACTAGCTCCTTTTCTTGAAACCATTGTTCAGTATTAATGAAAACTTTATGATGGCTAATACTTGCACATTCATACCCATCTTGTCGTCACTAGCCTTCTTCAACATAAACGAAATAACAACTGCTGGTAATGATGTCACTAGCATCAGCTGATAATGGTGTCACTAGTAACAGGTGATAATGATGTCACTAGTAACAGCTGGTAATGACTTCACCAGTCTAAATAAAGCTGGGAATAATAATTATAAATATCTGTAGGTCAAATGTCGTACTCGATAGTATCGATATTTAAAATTGATAATCATCATCTGATTGCATTGGTGGCCGCTAATTGTACTGTAGCCATAACACATGAATACACAACGAACTTATATTCCCACTTTGAAAAAACAATGACCAATTAAATAAGAGTAAATTAGTTTTTTAATATTTTAAATGTTTACATAATCCACAATCAAATACATAAATATCTTTCAAAACTAATTAACTTTATTAGAGTTAATGCTTTGTGATTGAGTAATGGATTGTTATCAAAAAGGCAGTGAAGGGTACTGCAGGAGATGGCTGATGATGCTTAACTAAAATGTTCTGACCACTGAACACTTCGATAAGCTATCAAGACAGTGATATGTTATCTAATGACACTGAAAGTCGTAGATAAGATGAAGCACAGTACACAAATTTACATTTTCATTTCAATTAGGCTATTAAAAATCCAGGTTATTTGTGATTTCCACCCTCTTAAAACCATATATATTTTATTCAGGAGGATGAGCAGAATACGTTAATAATGTCGAAATTTTTATTGGCTACTCTGGCTGTTAACCTCACTGACACCAATCTATTAAAATTTTGTAGATAGTAAAATATTTAATTTTGAAAATACAAAACTTGTATGTAATTTTATGATTTTAACCCTTTGAGTGCCAAGAGCCAATTGGATCGTCTTTACCATTATTTGCAAGAAGTGCCAAGAACAATCTCATTGTACCGTATTAATCAATTATTAGCTATTTTAAAGTTTATGGTATGAAATGATTTTTTACTTTGATTACATCAGATACTACTAAAAATATACGAGGGGTATTAGAAAAATAAGGTTCCCTATGCCGCCGAGACACAATGCGATATGTTGGGAGAAATCAGGAAACACTGTCTTACTCATCAGCTTTCCCTCTCTCTATCCATACCACTCGCGCCTCGCTTCGTCCAACAGTGCCGGCCTAGCTGCCTTCGAAGATGGAGCTTCCTATCGTTGTTACCGCCAGGTGCGAAATTCGTGCTGTGATACGTTTTTTAAAATGCAAAACAGATTTCACCTACTGAAATTTATCGTCAGTTAATCGAGGTTTATCGGGAAAACTGCATATCTGTTCAACACGTTCGGAAATGGTGTGGAGAATTCAGTGAATGCCGCATGGAAATTCACGATGAAAACCGAAATGGACGGCCTTCAGTTTCGGATGGAGTTGTTGCAAAGTTGAAGACAATATTGCTTGAAGATCGGAGAATCACCATTCACGAACTTGCTTTGCTTATTCCTGAGATTTAGAACTGAGACGCGCGATCCAGAACCGCCGGAGAGGAAGATAGTCCAATGGTGTGACGCTTCTCCATGACAACACTCGACCTCATGTCTCACGTCAAACTCAAGAACTGCTGACAAATTTTGGCTGGGCTGTTGTGCCCCATCCCCCCTATAGCCCAGACCTAGCCCCAAATGATTATCACTTATTCCCAAAATTAAAGGAACACTTGGTTGGCCAACGCTTCAGTACCGATGATGAAGTCAAGAAAGAGGTTACTCGATTCCTCAAAGGATTGGCGGCAGAATTCTACAACATAGGGATAGAAAAATTGGAGCATCGTCTACAAAAGTGTTTGGACAGAAACGGTCATTATGTGGAAAAATAGCTTAACTTTTAAGTTTTAAATTGATGTATAACACTAAGTAGAAATATAGAACTGTCTATTTAAAAAAATCATGGGAACCTTATTTTTCTAATACCCCTCGTATAGAACGTGTTAACCTACCGTCCCTTGAATCAAGACGCTTCACTCATGACGTTCTGTTTATGCACAAGCTTGTAAACGAAATCCTTGATTGCTCAGCTCTTTAGACATGCACAATAAAGTTGTTTCCTAAATATAAGACTCAGAAGAGTCAACAGTTACAGTTTTTTTTATGGTTCTCTGAACTTGCAATTTGAAATTAAGTGCAAATATCTCTTTATAGGTAAAGACATAGTGTTTCAAACGCAAACAAAACACGCTTATAAAACTGCAGAAGCAGTTAACTAAATACGTTCTAGCTAATAGTTAAGTCAGCCTATTTTCACGGATTTCTGACTAATAGTAGACTATTAAAATTTTTCATCGCATTGATAAAAATTGGTTTTAACAGTTTTTACATTTTTATGATGGTTTTGATTATACACATTTTTTACAGGCCAAAACAAAAATATAAATATTGGCCAATACATAACAAAGTTATGTTGTTTTTAATCAGCGTACAAGAATAATTGTTTGAATTGACATACTATTTTTGGATAACGTTTTAAAAGTACTCTAAACTTTTTTTGACTAGAATCCAAACAAACATTACTGGCACTGAAAGGGTTCATGAATGTTATTGTATGCTAGTTGAAATTATTTGTTTAAAGTGTAGGAAGTTGTAATTAAGTTTATTTGCATTGTTTCCAAGTTAGTCTATAGTTCCTTTTGTCCACGTGGGTAGGACTTTATGTTGCAAGGTTAGTGGGAAGTATAGTTAGCTTAAGTGAGGATAATTCTCGTATTAAATAATTGCAATCAATTAAGCTATGTCAGTGTTTTGTAACCAGTTACAATAGGTTCTTATTGAAACTGTGGGCATTTATATTTGTAAATACAGTACCAGCTTTCTAACTCACTATTACAAGGCTCTGAAACGGTTTTGATTGTTCCAGGCAATAACCAAGGTTTACAAGATGCCAGATCTGGAGTCAAAAATGGGTGATATATCATTAGGTAAGCGAGTATAGGCTACATTAAGTTGATTAATATTAAGCGACTTGATTAGAAGTGTAGATTCAAATAATTTATCTTGAATTTTAATTAAGTGTTCAGTAAACATACTCTGGTTATATATCTTCTATATAAAATCACTTGTAAGTAGATAGATTATAGATCGTGTTTTTAATTTTTCTCATATACTCCCATATCATATGTACAATACAACCGTTAAACAAGTAATTTTGACCCAATATGAATATTTTTCCTCGCAGAATCCCTTAATATAATTGTTCAAAACTAAATCTTTACTTTAGTTTTTAATCAAAATACTCATCTAAGATACTGATCAAATTGGATTTTTCTATATGATCATGCCATTCTAATATTTATGACTTATCAAAACACTGTCAGTAGTTAATTCGCCTTGGTTTCAGGTGAAATATATACGTCCGAGAAGACTGGCTGCGATGACACTGGAGATGGAACGGAAAATAAGCCTTTCAAGACCGTTTTGCAGGCAATGAGGCATGCTGGGAAGGAGCCATTCCCAACTATATATGTAGACGCTAAGGAGGAGGGAAAGGTTTGTACATTTTGCTTACTCTATTAGTTTCTTATTTTAGGCATCTTGATTGAGATTATTTTGATGTAAAAGATTTTTACTCATTAGACGTATCTACTATTATTTAATTACAATTTGTCATGCTAATGGGGTCAGGGGGTAATGGCCAAGTACTGCTAGTAAGAGTGGGTGATAGATGTAATCTTCTCAGATGTAGTCTGTGTTAAAGGATATCCTTATCCTTTGAAATATCGGTACTTTGAGATTATACCGACCACACCAGTATGAAGAACACAAAAATATAAATTTATAGAAACAAACATGATAGAACGAAAAAACAACTCTGTAATTACAAACTTACAAGCATTTTCAGGTATCGTGATCGGTATTGTTGTCGCTGTTATCTTATCTTTCTCGAGAATCCCGATTACGGCAGGCCGCGCGGCATCACATGATTTGCAAGGTACATAATTGCCTTTCCATTAAAATTCAATTTATATTTCTGATCAGTTCCTCTAGAATTTGATATTTTACTGATAGGTACTATCTCGAGGGATGTTTTTCTTTCGTTGACATCAGCGCGGGTGCTGCCGAAGCCCGCGCTGATGGCCGGAGGCACTCGCATTTTGGGTGGCGGAATGTGATCAAGAATAAAAACAAGTTTTGAGTGGTTTTTCAATAAAGAGTTTAGTTTTAGTTTGGTAATGTTTGTTTTTGTTGAATTTTTGTGTTTGGAGAAATGTAGAGGTAAAACACGGAAGTACAAGAAAGCGACGCGACTCAGCAATCACGTTATCTACTAGACCGCTCGACTTTGACCTCTGTCTGAGGATGGGGAGGGGTTTGCGATAAGACAATTCCTGTTTTATATTGACGAAATATTGTTTTACGCTAATCTAGTAATCAGTAGAAGCGAAATGTTAAATAACGATTCATGTCTGGGTGTGGTCGGTATAATCCCAAAGTACCGAAATATCTAACAGAATGATCCTTCTGACGTAAAAGCATTTAATACCTTTCAGCCTAAATGTGTTTCAAATTATTCCAGAAATTCGAAGTGGTGGCAAAATCTCAGCTCAAGAAGGTCCAGAAGATATGGGTACGAGAGAGTTACAAGTCCGCAGACAAGGCCAAGAAAGAAGAAACAGATGCGGATAACAGGTTGAAGAATCTTGAAGAAGCAAAGAAGATCAAAATAGAAGAGGACAAATCTTTACCAAAAGCGAAACTTATAAAAATCTTCAATGGTAAAGAACATAGAGGTAGCCGTGTGAAAATATATGGCTGGGTTCATCGGTTGAGAAAACAAGGTATGTCATAATTGTTTGGGGTTTCATATGAAAACTGAAAAATTTTTCATAATTCTATGGGATTCTTTGTATGGAAACAAAACCATTCCAATATTATCACCGATATTACTTGTACAATCTGCATAATCATTTAGAAGAATTTTAGTTTACAGTAAAATTTGATGGTAATACAAATATGTAATTGATCAAATTTATACTGTCAGGTTGGTAATGTACAAGTGTCTCAACATGAATGCTCATGCCGCGTTAAGCGGCTTCTGCCAACAAAAGTCAGCTTAAGACGTACTAAACTATATTGACATGAAATATCAATGTTTAGCCATAGGAGATTGTATATACTTATTTATCAGATATGATCATATAAAGACCTATTCAAATATATCAATATTTATCTTGAATATTGGTGTCAGAATCAAGAGGAACACTAGTAGCTTCTGGCTGCACATCTGTGGTTCCAATTTTAACATTTAAAGTGTAAAACAGCGTTATATATAAGAATTCATCTCAAATCCATACATTTTTCACTTCAGAATCTTTTCTGCTTCAATGCCAATGAATTCTTAAAAATACGATCATCTATAAAGTGTAATTCTTTAATTTTTATTCAGTATAGATTTTTGCACAAGACTTAGAGCCAAGATGAAGATTGATTCCAAGGCAGACGAGTACAAAATAAGAATTGACTATATATATTTATTTATTGATTTCATACAGGCCTACAGTAAATGCATATATATACATTAATAGAGGTTTTCAAGTCATATGTGCAGACTGATAATAAAGGACTGATTCCACTTTTTATATCGGATCTCTTGATTTTGGTTCTCAGTTATCGTTCCAACATCCAACATGGCTGCCAGCCAACAATCTCAGTGAAAGTGCTCCAGTAATAAGTTATAGTTTTAGTGGTATAAGTACAAAACAACACCTAACTTGTGCACACTAACGACTGTCAAGTACTGTGAGTATTTTCCATTTTAAAAAATCAAGAAAACAAGTTCAATAACAACAACTTTACTTACTGCAAGAATCCTAAGCATATGACATCAACAAAGAACACTTAAGTAACCATTACCAAGCTTAACAATACAAAAATATATGTATATTTTACATATTAAACAACACTATTTCTGACAAAGGAGAAGCTCTGTTTAATTTAAAATAACATTTGTAGGAATAATCTGGTACCATATGGTAACCACTGGAAGCAGTGCTGACTGTTCTGACATCTCACATTCCACACCTGACCTACTACCACCGCCTGACCTCATTACAACCAGCTCAGCACTTGTTACGCAACCTGCTGACAACTGCTAGCAGCTGTGTACTTACTGACCTAGCTTAAGCTGTACTCCTGCTCTACTCTGTACCTAGCTGTACAAAATGCCCACAAAATATCCTTGTGGCAATTGTGATATAGGTGTCAGATTTTCAGGAATAAAATGTACAGGAAAATGTAAAAAATGGTACCACTCAGGATGCCAAAACATTCCAGAAAAAAGCTTAAAAAAATGGACCGATTCTGAAATTGCAAAATGGCAATGTATTACCTGTAGAAGAGACCAACAGCTTGATCAAGAACATAGTGATCCAAATTTAAATTTAAATACAACTCCAATCACTCCAGACCGTTCTTTTCAAGGCCTTGAAAATAGTTTTACTCAATGTGTTAGTTTTGGAAGCACAACTCCCTCTATCCCTCCCTCTCTGACTGACTTAAAACTAGACGAAGTAAAATCTAAACTGATTGACCATGAAAAGCTAGAAGATCAGGACTTAGAAAAATCTCTGACCCTAGCTGCAGAGGCCGGAACAATCTTACTACAGGAGAATAATGAACTGAAAAATAACATCCACTATCTAAATAGTCGAATTTCTCTACTTGAAGCCAACTCACTTAGTATGGAAGCAAAAGTTGAAGAACTCTCAGCCATAGAAATTAAACATATACAGAAAATTGAAATCCTGCTAAACAACTTGGAGGATGTAGAGCAGGAGCTTATTAAATGTAAACAAGATAAATCTGTTTTACAAAATATTTTTGAGGAACACGACATAAAACAATCAGAAATGCTCACTGGTTACCTATATAAAATAGACGAGCAAGAAAAAATCATCTCAAAATTGAAAACAATGACTGAGCAAACTGATAGTTACAATTTTAAAACTTTTAAAGACATGGAAACCCAAACAACCTTTGTTAGCTCACAATCGACAAATCCTAATCCTGCTTCTTTGTTGGATCTAGCTCTTGTCCTGGAAAAATTTGACCATATGGAGCAGTCCATGGCAGATCTTGCGAGTTATGTCTTGAATAATTATGCCCCTCTGCCAGCCCTTAAGGCTGATGTCCTGAATACAATAACGGGACAAGAAGACCAGAACAAAGAAATGAATATAAGGAAGACACAGAAGGCTCGTCTTACTAAATTAAAGCCAGTTTCAGAACTAAAAAGTAAAAACTACCCAATAAGACAAACTAGAAAATCAAATTACTTTAGTGTTTCATTACAAGTAAAAAAGTGTAGAGACCACAAAACACCGGAATTTGATCTAATTACGCCTGACCAGACTATACAGAAGAGTGGGGGAGCTAGACAAAGCCCGTCACAAAAACTGATCAGCTCTCTTGCGACACAGGGTTCCGGCCCGATACCTGACCATCATGAACAGATGAGTGGGGGAGCCAGACAAACCCCGTCACAAAAACTGATCAGCTTTCTTGCGACACAGGGTTCCAGCCCGATACCTGACCAGCATGCACAAAAGAGTGGGGGAGCCAGACAAACCCCGTCACAAAAACTGACCAGGACTCTTGTGACACAGGGTTCCGGCCCGATACCTGACCATCATGAACAGAAGAGTGGGGGAGCCAGACAAACCCCGTCACAAAAACTGAAAACACCAGACACTCCAGTACTAAATAGCAATAAGATAGTTGTTGAAGCGCAGGTACATTTTCCAAATGACTATTCACCACCTAGACAAAGTACTTTTTATAGAGTTCATCCAGAAAAACATTTTTTAGGCAAACATCCAAAGGCAATTCACAAATTCAAACAAAAATACAAAACCAGGATCTTTGTAAATCCCCATCACCCTGCAAACAAGTTAACCTAAAAATCACTGTTCTACATCAGAATATCCAAGGACTGAAGAATAAAACTAACAGATTAGTCCACCTTCTTGAAGAAGTACAGCCAAGGATCTTAATACTCACAGAACATGGACTTAAAGAAGACATTTTAAAAAATATCAAAATTTCTGGCTACACACTTGCCACCTACTTTAGTAGAAGTAACCATACTAAAGGAGGAGCAGCAATATATGTTGACGAAAACATATTCCACCTGACAGAGACAATCCCTGTTTCAGCATACTGTCAAGAATTAATCTGCGAAACAGCAATGATTAAGCTAACATTGAACAAGAAACCATTATACATTACTGGAATTTATAGACCTCCTTCTGGTAACCTTCATCAAGCACTGAGTCTAATATCAGAAATGTTGGAAAAAACAAAAGCAGAAAATCACCCCATTCTGTTATTAGGTGACATCAATATTGACTGCTTAAAGACTGACAACGAAAACAAACAACTTAATAATGTTTTGGCCAGTCACAACATTTATAGATTGAATCTACCTCCTACTAGGATTACATCGAATACAAGGTCTTCAATTGACTGTGTTTGTACAAATCTACCACTTGAAGACGTAGAAAGTAAGGTATTTCACAGCGGCCTATCTGACCATACTGCACAACTTTGTACGTCACAAATAAGGACTTATCAGGAAAACACCTATTACAGTGGAATGAGCCAAAACTATTCCCAGAATAACCTTAGTATGTTAAATGCTTTACTGCTACAAGAAAATTGGGATGAAGTGCACAATGCTTACACTGCAGAAGAAGCATATACTAAATTTATGTCAATAGTTACCATGGCTCTCAATCAAGCATGTCCATTAAAGAAAATTAGAAGGAAAAAGAAGGTGACAAATAAACATTTTGTAGACCATCAGGTAAACTTGCTAAAAGAAAACTTCCTTCAGAAACTTCTAGTATATGAGAAAACAAATAATGAAGAAGATAAACGCAATCTAGCAAAGGCTAAGAAAGAATATGACCTGAGGCTGAGAAAATTAAGACAAGAGGCATCAGCCAGTTTCATAAATAGAGCAGAAAATAAATCTAAAGCCTTGTGGAAGATAATAAACGATGAAAGACAGACAAAAAATGTAATACAACAAACACTCAAGCTTGAAATTGATGGACATGTAGAAGATAACCCCTATAAAATTGCAAAGCATATGAATCACTTCTTTACCAGCATCGCTGAGAGAACGCTGAAAAACAATCCTAAACCATCCATAGACCCACACACAACCTCGGACACTGGCCATGACTTACATAACTACCAACACGCAAGCCAAATAGAAATACAAAATATTATAAAAAATCTCAAACAAAAAACTTTTGCAGCCACCGACAATATCTCCACAATAATACTTAAACATTGTAAGGAATCACTAACAATCCCCCTCACAAGTATTATTAACAAATCATTGAGTCAAGGTCAATTTCCATCAGCCCTAAAACTTGCAAAAGTTTACCCAAAACATAAAAAGGGGAGTAAAACCGAAGTTGGCAATTACAGGCCAATATCAATATTGCCAACTTTCTCTAAAATCTTAGAAAAAGTTGTCCTGAGAAGGCTTTTGGACCACTGTGAGAAGTTTAATTTATTAACTGAGAGACAACATGGTTTCATCAAGGGAAAATCAACCATGACCGCCCTGACCGATTTTGCTGACTACATAATTGACAACCTTGAGGAAGGAAAACATGTTACTAGTTTCTTCCTAGACCTGAGTAAAGCATTTGACTGCTTGAGCCATGATCTCATATTACACAAATTAGACAAATTAGGAATTAAGAGCACAGCCAAGATGTGGTTTAAAAGCTATCTTAAAGACCGAAAACAAATAGTAGAAATAAAACAAGCAACAAGTGGAATCACAGCAATAACTAGATCAAGACCTTTACCTATAAATCGAGGAGTGCCCCAGGGGTCTGTTTTGGGACCAGTATTATTTATACTGTTTACAAATGACATACCCGAACACCTGGACAAATTTTGTACAGTTTCAATGTACGCTGATGATACCACCTTGCTCTTGAGTGGACAAAAAGACAATCTAGATATCAGATCATTCACAGCCTTGAACATGGCTTATCAGTACTGCCACTCAAATGACTTGGTGGTAAATCCAGACAAAACTAGTCAAGTCGCATTTGGGAGAAGGTGTGATGAAGTACCAACAATACCCGACGTGGAAAGAAACACCCAAGCTAAATATTTAGGAGTCATTGTTGATGAGGGATTTACCTGGTCACAGCATGTAGACAATCTTCTCTCCAAATTAAATTCCTCCCTTTATATGATCAAACGTACAAAATCTATAAGCGACATATCTACTGCGAAAATTGCCTACCATTCCTTGTTTGAAACTCACATCAGGTATGGCCTAATGATATGGGGAGGAACTTCTGCAAGTAATCTTCAGAAAGTTTTGATTCTACAAAAGAGGGCCGTAAGAACCTTAGCTGAGCTAGGCCACAGAGAAAGTTGTAGAGAAGCCTTCAAAACCCTGAAGATTATGCCAATAGTAAACCTCTACATAAAAGAAGTCATCTTGTATGCTGTTGGACAACCCCTGACGCAGAATAGACACCTACATGACTACAATACTAGACACGGTACTCGTTACCAACTACCAGTTCACCATCTCTCCCTATATGAAAAGAAACCCTCCTACATGGGCATGAAGCTGCACAACCTTCTACCTGAAGAATTGAGATGCCTCACCGGGAGAAGACTGAAGACTACTCTTACTGACTGGCTAATTAACAATCCTTTTTACTCACTTAACGAGTTTATTGAAAGAAGACAATGAACATTGCCATTTGAAAAGCTTATTTTTGAAATTGTAACAACTGTTTGTGATGATTTTATTTGACGCCATTTCAATACTTAATGTATTTGAAAATAAAGAATATTTGTATTTGTATTTGTTCCGTCAACTTGATCATTTTTAGGCACAGTCTTTTAAAAATATGATCATACCTAATATCTTGTGACTCAGCATTAAAAATAAAAACTGCTATAGTAAAGTGTCATCATTGAATACAATGTAATAGAGAGCTACAGTGCTCATAATGTGGATTCCTTAATACACACATGATCACAACTACTTATTAGTTTCACACCGTGCAATCTTGTCTTCAAACAAAAGTATGCTAAATTTGCTATTTGAATTGTCGTTTTCAAAAATTAGTGGCAGCTAAATTTTTTCTGGAAGTTGGAAATGGGAAATAGTTTTGTTGTTGTGCTTTTGACTTCTGTTTTGCAACCGACTTATGTGTATTAAACGGACATCTTCCTGGTCGACTAGCAATCTTTTAATGTAAACAACAACTGTCGTAATACAATTCCATATTTACATGGAGTTGACGTGAATCGAAAGTCCATCGCCATCAGTCACCATTACGGTCCTATATGTTGTATTCCGTTTCAAATTTCAAATGATGAATCCATTAAATTAAATCTAAAAATAGTTTCAGAGATAGTAATATAATTTAATACAATCAGTTTACATTGCAACTTGAAACGTAGTAACACATTTAGTCTAATAAAATGAGCTATACAAATTTTGATTATGATTGAAAGTATTATGTTTATTCTAGAGTTTGTTCACCTTTAGTTAGTTATTTGCATACCATATTTATTTGGCAGGGAAGTCGCTGATGTTCATTACACTACGTGACGGCACGGGTTTCCTGCAGTGTGTGCTCAACGACGTGTTGGTGCAAACATACGAGGCTCTGGTGCTGTCCACAGAGTCTTCGGTGCTGCTGTACGGTGTGCTCAAGGAGGTTCCTGAAGGAAAGAGTGTAAGTGATAGAAGTAATACCATCCAAGTACTTGTTTGGAATACGTTGTGCAAGAGAAGAATGAATAGGCTGTGAAATTATGCATCGGACTGTAAGTCTTTGGACTACGAGAGGGAGAGAATATTTGCAGCTGGTTCTAGCTGCTGACTTGCTGTCTGATGAGGACTCCATATTGAGCCGTAAATCATTGGACATTCTCAATTGCATCAAGAGAATGAATGGTCATAAACATTCTCAGTGAGATATTAACATAGCTATTGTGTTTTCGTTTGTCATCAAATGTAATTCATCTTAAAATCTTCATTGTTTACTGGTAACAAAAATTTTAGCCCAAACAGAGGCAAAAAATAGCAATGAATCCAACACAAGTTTCAGTTAAAGTTATAAACTGTGTACATAAGAATCTCACATGATTCTTTCTGTGTTCCAGTTTACAAGCCTCTCACTGTCCTACTTCATTATTTATTTAGTTGAATGTTTGAGTAGTTTTAGTGGGAGCGAGCATGTTGTGACATCTAAAAAATTGTGTTATAATAGGATGTTAATAGCCCTGCAACGTAAAAGTGAATGTTTACATCTGTGATACAATCAAACAATATAACGAGTATTACTGGTTTATTATTTAAATTAAACAGTCTCTTATATAATATTAAAGTTTTTATTTAATTCTCTTATTATCATTCCTATTTTGTAGAATGTAGATTCATCCATAGGACTTCTTTATCTTCCATTCCTAGGTTATCAGTCCTATACAATCATTTCCAAAAATACTGCTAGCAAAATTATTACTAACACTCACCAAACATATTTAAACATGACCAATATGTTGTTTAATACTTTTACATCACACATTGTAAAACATATAAATTTCAAATTACTTCTTGTAAGGGACAAATTATCCACCATCCACCATCAAAGCACCGATGCTTTCAATTTAAGAAGAAGGGGGCTTGGTTCGCTGGCTACATATATCATTCTTAGATCTCTCCATAAGTCTATTCTATATAAAATTGTGCTGTATAAATTTAACTATATAAGTTTTTGATATTAATTAAATGTCGCTGGATGAAGTATAAATAACTGAAGTACAGGGTCATCTTCCCCTCTTTGGTATCCTTCATTCCTTAGTCATTTTTCAGCGGATTTGAATGAAAATAGGTATTTGGGAGTTTTTAGGTGGAGTAGCACGAATTTGACATCCAAATGGCGGGAAATGAGCCACATCCATACTAAAACGTGTTTTTGTAGTTCTTTATGTTAAAACAACTATTTCAATACATACTGTAACAAAATACAGTAGGGCGTCAAAAATCTAAACTTATTGGGACTGGGTGGAATTTGTATTTTAGAACATAACCTAGAAATTCCAAGTTACATTAAAAATGGTACTAACTTTTCGTTAAAGTAAAGAGTCTTTTCACAGATCAAAGGTTCTTCTAAACTTCGCCTCTGAGATAAACTTATTTATCATCTTTCATGGTTCTTCTTGTTTTTCTGACTTTAGACCCATTGTCTGGTTCAGAATGCTGCATTTTTCCTTTTTAACGTCCAAGATGGTAGCTTTACCCACTTCATAATGTTTTGGCAAATACAAGCCACTTTCAACTCTATTTAATATATCAAGTTTGGTTTCTATAGTTAGAAATTTATGTTTCCTCATCAGCATCCCACATGACGCCATGATACAACACCGTATAAGGCACCCACAGTATATAATTAAAATACAAATTATGTACGCTCTACGAACCGCAACATGCAACTATGACTACACTATTGAACAAGTGAAACAACTGGATTGGTGACAGTGACATTACGATGCCGATGTAGACAGGGTTAAAAATAGACTCACCCACTGAGGAAAGGGTGAGTGGATGGTTAAAAAAAAATAAACACTCCCAAGGTGCCAAAAAAAAATGCCATGCTAAATACAATTCACATGTTTAATGCGGGCATTTGGATTTTTTATGTTTTGATTATTGATGCTGACTGTTATGTAATTTTTAAATAATATTTTCCTTGAAGTTCAAATTTTCTATGTTTATTTTTGTAAATATCGGCATGTCTGCTGGTTTTATGCGTGGACGTCAGCTATTCAACAATACACATACAGATGCTTGATTTTTCAAATTTTGGTATAGTAATTAATACAAATATATAAAAATACATTTTTACGTAAATGGAATTCATTCTAGAAGTTCATTTTATAGTCTACCATTTCTATCATTTAAAAGTGGTAATGGAATATGACTTTTTTTTTATATATCCGTTTCCCAGAACCTATGTAAATGTCTTTGCAATAGCATGGTATTTTTAGGCTTGTTTTTCCCCAAAAGGATTAACAAAGTTAAAAGTGGATTTCAAATATAAGTTTCTTTGGTTTATTTTTTGGTTGTACCAAACCAATTGTGTACTGGCAAAATTGTGGTCTCATATCAAACATTATGCACCACAGACCTCTGAACCTCATTGTGAGACTGCATTTCCAAATATAATGTAATTTCCAAACATTATAGAATGTAAAATTATTATGTATACACAATGTTATGTTGACACATAGACAGAAACAAAGGAGCTGAAAAAAGTTGGGAGCAATGAATCAATACCGAATTTCTCACATATACCGTTAGTGATGAAATTTGCTAGGCTACTAGTGCTTAGTGGCATTTCCTGCAAATACTGTTGGTGCCAAAAAAACCATCACAACTGCACTTGACATAAGGGTCAAATACAGCTGGTCATATTTAGTGTAAAAAAATTGTTGATCGTATTTAGTGTGAAAATGTACTAGAGAACATTTTTGACCGGGAATTTGGAAAAAAGGTTTTAAATGGCTATCCTGTATATAAGATTTTAATATTTGGGCAGTTAAATTTTAAAAATGTAATTGGCTTCCTGGATAAACATTAGTTACAAATCAGATGTAGATATTTTGAAAAATAACAACAAAAATAATGGAGATGGTTGCTAAGACAGATGTCTCAATTCTGCAGTATTGTCTTATAAATCATGAGTCAAACTTCTATTGAATGGTTTGTGATGGTTGGAGGTAATGTGACACTAATTGTTCAGGCGCCAGGTGGCCACGAGCTGCAGGTGGACTACTGGGAGCTGGTAGGACTGGCGCCTGCTGGAGGTGCGGACAGCATACTCAATGAGGACGCTCACCCTGATGTTCAGCTTGACAATAGGCACATCATGATCCGTGGCGAGAATGTGAGTTTGATTTACTACTCTCTTGTCAACAAAGTACAAAAAGAATTAGTGATTCATATCGTGTCCGAAGTCATACTACAAATTCTTGACCACATCTTCTGCCCATGAAGTCACAGCTGTTTGTGTTTCAGACGTCCAAAATACTGAAGATGAGATCGGTGATAATGCAAGCATTTAGAGATCACTACTTTAGCCGAGGCTATTGCGAGGTCACCCCTCCTACTCTGGTGCAAACGCAGGTGGAGGGTGGCTCGACACTCTTCAAGCTTGACTATTTCGGGTACGTACTAGAGCACCCTTCTCCTCATTACTACATGTTTACAAGTTTGTTATAAATATTTTTAACTCCAGCTCAGTCTAGTTGTGAATCAAAACCACCACGCTCAAGATGAGTATTGTGCAACACTTGATTTGTTAACAACCGCCACGCGCGAGGTATCTCGTTTTCAAGTTATCATCTGTTTTGCTTTTGTGATACAAAGTAGAAGATTGTGTCAGGTTGGTGCTGCAATCTTGTGAATATTTATCCAACTACTTGGATGTGACATGCATCATGTTGCATTTTAGATGGGGAGAATTAATATTTCTGCTGTTGTTTTGTGTTTATTCTATGATAATTAGTTGAGTAAACAAGGGAATTATTGAATTATACACATTTATATTTGCAACCTCTTATTGGCAACCAAATATTAACCTTTCCAGCGTTATTGACGCGGATCCGCGGAGGGCCACTACAAGCTCAAAACGTTATTGCCGTGGATCCGCGTTTTTGCATTCTTTATTTTTTTACTGCTATGTTAGTTGAATATTTTGCTGCTAGATGGTTCTAGTAGTCATGCGACATACAGACGGGTTGCCCTGCCTCGAATTCTGTTACAATGGGAGTGGCAGCTGCTTCTAATTGGCCAAAAACTGTCTAGCGGGAGTTGCCCCGCGCCTTTCACAAAGTCATTGACGGGAGCTCCCGTCAAGGCATCTAGTCAGTTAGTTAGTGAGAAGCGTCCGGTACACGCATATGTATTTCGGTTCTCGATAATTTTCTGTTGTGTCCTATTCTTTTTAAAGTAAATTATTCATATTATATACAGCAGTTTCCAGTATTTATTTAGTGTTTTTTTACCATTATTCGTGTGAATGGCGAATCCAGACGATTCGGAATTTGAAGATTTGGTAATTCTGAGCAATAACTTGGTCAACCCCAAACTTTTTAATATTTTACTACGGTCATAAGGATGTTATCAGAAAGCAAGAAACATAATTCAAGCCCTGCAAGGCCGTCCTACAGGTTGCCGAGCGATAAGAAGGTTCAAAGTCCACGCGATAACAGTGGTTTGCGGGAGACGCGCAGAATGTCAGTTGTGACAGCCCACCACAAAATAAACACACTTTGTCTACTTTTGTATTTTTCTAATTTTATTGGTTTGTAATATAGTATATGTTTATCTATAAAACTGTGTTTCATTCCCATACTTACTGAATAAATGATAAAAATATTAGTGACAACTAAACTACAATGCGATAATCTCAAAAGTTAAAAATTAGCCTAGGAAATCCAAAAAAGGCTAAACAAATTTTATTTACCGTTAAATAACTCTATTTTGACATACAGAAACAAGAATAAATTTAACTTTACACATTGAAAATTTAAAAAAATTGTAACTTTTTCAAAGATCAGGTCAAATTTTTCATGACGCTTAAAGGGTTAATAAATCTTGTGAATAATTACAGCTTGTTCTAAAAAAAAAAATAAAATTTAAAAGTGTTAGTTGTCTTTCATTAGAGATCTATTGTTTTTACTAATAAATGACAAACTTTATGTTTGATAACATACAATATGTAAACGTTAAGATTGGCAATACATTTTAGGTTCATATCTTTCTGAAAAATTAATAATTTCTTATATTTATTCTTAAGTGACGAACAAACAGTAGTAATCCATTTACTATACCCAAAAGATTAATACAAATGTTGGTGGTAATATTTAAATTAATAAAATTCGATGAGATATTTTTTACATCTCAAATTATGAATTATTTTGTAGTACAAAAATTGTCTGCTAATTTCATGCGCATATTTTGACACTTTCTATGTAGTTGTACTAATAATAAAGGCATAATATCTTTTCAGTTAGCGTTTTTGGAAAGTGATAACACTTTTAAGGTTTTTGAATAATCACAAATGAAACAAACCTTTTTATGACCTTAAAGTACAACCACACTGGACAAATATTTTTTGTTTGTGTGTGGACGCCTTGACAAACATTCTTAGAAGTGATGATATCACGCCACCATTTTTGTTCGGCCAAAATGTTTGTGATATTAGTGAACTTCTGTTGAGTGCGATGATGGAGCCTTTTGTACCGCAGCCGTTGCAGTCCATTTATTGTTGAGATTCTCAGTTTTTCGTGAAATTTTGTGTTATATATACACTGTAATACAGTATTATATTTGTAGTAATTTCAAATGTGTGATATGATGTTTCAGAGAGGAGGCGTTCTTGACCCAGAGCTCCCAGTTGTACTTGGAGACCTGTATCCCGGCTATGGGAGATGTGTTCTGTATCGCACAGAGTTACCGGGCCGAGCAGAGTCGTACTAGACGTCACCTGGCAGAGTGAGTACGCCTCACCATACTCTTTTACTATTTTCTACAAAAACAGAACCTGTATACTCATGTATAGATGAGCCGCTTTGAAAGCGACCTGCGCAGAAATTTCTTGCGCATAGGGAGTGTGAGGAGCAGAAGCTCGACCACACTTACTGCTACCCCTCTTTCACTGCTTGATCTATTTCCATTACGAGACACAAGTGGGAACCAAGTACTTTGCTTCCCTGTGTTTGTGTTTTGGAACATTACACTATGTTGTGTTATTTCCGTTGTTATGTAACAACAAATATTATTATTTATGTTAAGAGTAGTCCATTGCATCTATTTAATGTAGTAGTATACTTAAGAAGTATTTTAACAAATGGTTATTGTTAACATTTGTTGTTATTATTATTGTGTTTGTAAAACAGCTGTTATGTAACAAATGCCGTACGAGTGGTAAAGTGGTGACTAAGGAGTGGTTGGTAAGGAATGTTGAGGGGGATGTGAGTCCGCGCTTCTTCTCCCTCTCCACATTTTTCTCTCTCACTCCCCCCTCCCTCCCCTCGCACTGTTCACTTAACAGGTCACTTTCAAATCGGCTCAACTATAGTATCTACTGGCTATCTATAGCATTCTTACTGCTTGTTTTTTTACACTTCTAAAATTCAAGCTCTCTTTCCATTCTCCTGCGGAATGACGTCAATTGACAATAAGCAATTAATGCTGATTCAGCAGCAATCATACTAACGAAGCGGTTTACTGCCGATGCATCAGGAATTCAACATTTTTTATAAACAGCCAGCTAACAGCTGTGTTCACACTTGATGCATTTTGTACTCGGCTCCGGTAGAAATTGTCTGTTCGTCTGTTATTTCAGTAATCAAGTATTGTTGAATAATTGCAACAAAATAGAACTCCTCAAACTCCTCAATAGCTCTTCTGTAAATGAGCAATTTTTGCATAGTGCAATACTTTACAGCATTGGTTCATAAACGTTTTTGGTGCTGTACCACCTAATATATTTCAAAACCTTTATATACCACTGATTTATATACAAGAGTAAACCATGTATCTGTAAAAAATGCTATTTTGACATTATTAATATTTAAGACTATTCTTAGGTAAAGAGTTTCTGTTTTACCTTTACAATAAATAAAACAAAAATTTATTTTAAAGGTTACTTTGAAAACTTTTGTGTAGATTTTTACGTTTAATATAATAACTGAAATTTGTAATAAAAAATTACTAATGTAAAAATTTAAAAACTAAATGTGTTGTTGACTAGCAACAGAAACAAATTCAGGATTATTTGGAAAATATTAACAAAAATAAATAACCTTTACCAGGATAATTTTATATTTTTCAAATGTAATTACAGTAATGCGAATACAAAACAATTTTATTTAACCCTAGAACTGGCAATCACCACACATACGGTTCATTTGGTCTTCCAGAATTGGCATTGTCGCATGTGCGGTCCATTTGCACTGTTTTGTTTTCACGACTTGTGAAAGTGTTTAATTATTAACCAATCACGTTTTATCTCATACCAATGTAAGGAAGAAGAATCAATCTACATATCGATACCGGTTTTGTTGGTCTTTGCTTTTATGTTACACTTGGCGGGACATACGATCGACATTTTTCGCAAGAGATGGTACTGTGTCAAGAGTTTTCAACACAATAACCTCGAATTGGTCTCGTTTTGAAGGGGAGGAGTCAAACTACGCGGCAATGTTGCAAACATGTCGAAAAAGTATTCCCTCCAGCTGTGAGAGTACCAGTACACTTACTTTCTGGACGTGCCTCGTAGAATAAAATACGGGTACGGATTTTTATATAAACTAGTATAAGTATAATTTTATGCATTTAACCCTTTGAGTGCCATGGGTATTTTCCGAAGGCATATTCATAAAGTGCCACGCTGTTTTTCGCATATTTGTAAGCTTTTGGGAAAAAAGCTGTTGTAAAATAACTACCAAACAGATTTCCATCATTTTGTTGTTGTTTTTTTTCTTATTATACGCAGAATATGATACATATTGTTACAAATAAAATTTGATTTATAAAAATATAAAAATTTCAGTATTTATAAAAAAAGTTTTTTACTTTTGTATAAAAAGTTAAGTTTCGACCTAATTTGTGTGTATACGGTATTTTTAAGATTTTTTTTTCTTTATACCATGATAAAGGCCATATGATTCTAAATAAAACCCATGTGTAATATCTTATTCTAGAACTTTAAAAACATGGCATTATATGTATTAACAAAATGCTACCCGGTACCGACATTTTATAAACTGTACTTCATTTGTCAGAGTTTAGAAATTACTTAGAAATGATGTAGTTTTCCCAATAAATCTAATAAAACATTAATACAACACAAATAAATGTGATTAGTAAATTTAGAAGCAAATACTTGCTAACATATTTACATAAAAGTTTACATTTACTAAATAACAACCCTAATAATATTTACACTGAAAATTCACATTTTTCGCTTGAACACAACTCAAATCATACATTACTTTTGTAAAGAAATACAGTAAAATACTGTATAAGTTACTATTTTATTTTGTATTTACTCAAATGCTTGGTTATCGGCACATAAACAACAAGAAAGGCCGTTACACAACACAGTACTCGTCCGCTACGTCGCGTGACTGGAAGACAGAATCATCGTACAGGTACTTATCACATCCCACTATTTTTGGACGAGTTTTCCTTATCAGAGATCAAAATAAACTTCATTATACTTCCTTCTTCCATAATGAATCGAAAAATACTCGATGAGTCCTACTCTTTATCTCCAAATAGACACACGAATGACTTGACATTTTCGAATAATGAAACGTTGTTCTTATAGTTTTTTATTTAATTGATTGTCGTAATAACTTGTAAATTCCTAAATAGGTTAAATAAAGTCAGTTGTTTTTAATACTGTAATTTATTTTTTCCCCGATAAGGAAAACTCGTCCAAAAATAAGTTTCACAGATAAAATAGTAGAGAAATAACATAAAACTCGTATTTATTGATAGTTTGGAACCTATTGAATACAGCCGTCTGATTATTTGGCCAAAATAATCTTGTACTATATAAAATATTATTGAAATACGAAACGTAAAAATTGGCGACGCTGGCACTTTATGCACTATTCGTACCGTCAAAATTAGCGACGCTGTGGCACTCAAAGGGTTAAAGTGCAACAAACTATATATTGCCGAAATCTGCATAAAGTTTGGAAGAAAATGTATATCTCAGATTTATTTCTTTATACACAGAAACTTTGCTAGGCAACGGAATATTTTGGTAAAAAATTCCAAAAAATTTTTTTATAGTAAAACAAAATTTTGTGTGGTTTTTTTTTATAATTTATCTAATTTCTTTAGGCATATTTAGATTCTGTAAATCTTTTCTGAAAATAATCATGTATAATATGTTACATTTGGAGTAAGTTAATTGGTATAAATACTTGTCTAAAAACCCATTACATATCAATCTAAAATTCTGTGGCATTTCAGGAACAACCATTGCCAGTTCTAGGGTTAACGAATGAATGAGATAGATGGGCTTGGATGTATCAACTCAAAATTGTAATGTCTGGTGAAATGGCAAGTCATTCTCAAAAGAGGCCAGTCTATTACTGTAATTGTTATTTAGATATATTAAGGATGAGAATCCAGCTTCACACAAGTACAAAGTTGTGAATGGTAGAAAAATTTCACTGCTCTCTCTGCGATCTCACAGTACTCTTGGCGTCTTTGGATCCAAAAATTGATAAGAGTAGTTTGGTTAAAAACTTCTTTCAGATCTGAATCACAGTTTAATTCAAACAATTGCTCTTTTTAAGTTGTTTAAAAAATTCAGTTATTACTATTTTTGCGATATCACAAAATGAATTTTTGACCCACATATCAACATCAAAGTTTTCTGGAAAGAATTTGCACAAATTTTCCTTTAACTCTTTGTAAAACATTGTAACGTTTACTGATATCACGTAATAGTGTGTTACTAAGTGAAAGCTTATTTTTGTATACAAAGGTTCAAAAGTGAAGGGAACAGTGGAACCTTCCCTTTCTTAGCTTCACCATCTGCAAAACCTGAATCTTCTCACATACTTGAAATGGAGTATTGTATGTTCCTTGAAGGCTCCTGTTAACATCATTGAGCTTAGGGAAAATATCTGCCAAGTAAGCCATCCTACAAAGCCATAATTCATCAGTGAATCAATATCCCATGCCGTAATTCGAAAATATGAGTAAAATATTTACCTCAAGATTTTAAGACATGGCCCAAATTGAGGTTCTCAGTGATAGCCAACAATACAAACACGAAATAAATGGCAGCTCTCAATATGGGCCATGTCTTGTCACAGTAAATCTATTCTAAATCAGATATTTATTATTCGATTTAAATAATGTTGGTGTCATTAGATCTGTGATAAAATCCTCTAAATAATTCTTGAGAAAAATTGCAGGTTCTTAAGATATTCAAAGTTTTAATGGCCGCCATTTTGAAAATACTAAAGATAATTTCATTATACATTTTTCAGTAACTGGCCTTGTTATCATATATATTTTATAGGTTTATTATTGTTTGTTTATTAGTGTAGCAGAGGTTAGTATAACATGTTTACACTGGTTAGTTTTCAAAGTGGTAATGTGTGGTGTAGTGTTTTAAAATGTTTATATTGAATATTGGGAAATTGTTAGACTCATACATTCTCAAATAAGGAAATACGCAAACAAGAAAATGATAAATATGATTTTTTAGCATAGGTTATATATAAATGAAAATAGAAGACAAATTTTTATTGTATAAAACTATCTGTCCAGATACTCTCATGTTGAGGCAGAGTGTCCGTTTATCTCATTTGATGATCTGCTGGACCGGCTGGAAGACTTGGTCTGCGATGTAGTTCAGCGAGTTCTCGACTCCCCGTATGGTGAGATTGTCTACGAGCTCAACCCTGTAAGTACTTTACCATGATAAATATTCACAATGAAGAAGATATTTCTCATGTATTGTTGCATTTCTATTTTATTTTGTTGTTTTTAGACATTTTATCTTATATTATCTTTAAATTCTAATTGCTTTCATATCTTGGCCATTATAAAGATCAATAATTGATACCTTGTTATTATCCGGAGGCCACTATTTTTCAAAGAGTTTTTCTTACCAAGGACCTCAAAAGACTACATTATTATAGAGAAGCGACTTTATTTGAATTACTGTGTAAATTGCATGTCATTATGACGATCAGTTCTTGTTTTCTACCTTCCAAAAGGAAACAATGTTGGCGAGAAGGAGGCCACTCTGTCCCTATCCTTTTATTTGTTACTAGGCTATATAAGTAGGATATGTACGTACATACATACATATTATAAATATAAAAATGTAATGACCGTTCACATGATCAGAGCTTGAATACAGAAATTTTTCTTTCATTGCTGAAGCGCACTGATGGCCACATGGGCATTTCCGATCGGTACGTTCCCAACCACGGGTCATGTGCCAAATCGGTCAACGTGATCTAACATGAGAAAAGTCGGACAATCTGGGGTGTGATCTAAGGTCGGGAAAATACCGATAAGAAACGGCCTGGCCATCACTCCACACTACTGACAAAAATATAAAAACGAGATAGTACCCAAATTCAAGCTCAGATCACATGAACACTCGTAAAATTTATCTTTAACTTTGGTACTACTAACAACATACTATCTAATGCACTACTACTACCTAATTACTACTTTAACCTAATTTAAAGCTACTTATATCAGGGTGGCCACCCGACTGGAAAACTGGGAATCTTTCTGTAGAACTAAGAAAATCTCATAAAACATTTCTCCATCTTTAAGAACTTATGAAATCAAGATATAATTTCATTCTTCCTTGAATCAGGACCTGATTAATCTCATCTTATTTTTACGTGACATTGTTCATAAAACTGTGAATAAAGATCGACATATATTCACAAGCCTCATCTGACACTGGTTGCATTCACTAGTGTAGTAAAGTTTATCTCCGTTGGTTCTACCCGTGTCACAGCAAGTCCCCAAACACGTAACGATCAATTAAAGTCGGCCCACCGATCGTCTCGGGCCTAAGCCACTATACAAGTGGTAGCTGTAAGCAGCAAAGCGATGGTGGCCAAGATACAAACAGTGTTTTTCTGTTTGAGTTTTATTCAGTCACCAAAATGATTCTCTGAACAAAGTTGTACAACTCCTATTCTTGAATAAGACCAGCGTTTTGAAAAGATGTTTGTTGATTGTGCAGGCCTAAAATGTACAGTGTTCGCCCTATAAATTGGCTTAGAGTTCGATTCTGTGAGTATTATTATCTTTTTGACAGCCTGATAAGAGATGCAACCTGGTTTTTTGAGTACACCAGAACATCAGTTGGATTTTTACCGGACCTGATAAGATACCTTTTTCGAGAAGAGAATGGTTTGTGACACTAAGTAAAGCTAAGAAGGAGGCGGTTGGGCCCAACACGATGTGCAGCAATGACAGAATGATCTGAGTTCTAAGCAGCAGGGAAAAAGGTGATGTCCGGAATTTGCAACAGATCAGCGGCATCATGTGGGTATTACTATGCAACACCTGGGGAGGAACGTCTGCAACAAACCTGGATAGAGTCCTCATTCAACAAAAGAAAGCTATAAGATCTCTGACAGGGCTCGAGCAAAGAGAGAGCTGCCGAGCGGCATTTGTCGAGCAAAACATTCTCACAGTGGTGTCACTATACATACAAGAGGTCATCCTGCACACAGTCTCTACAGAACAACAAAGACACAGAGATATCCACCATCACTACACCAGGCATGCCGCAAACTTTGCCCTACCTCCTCACCACCGCACTCTATACAGCAAGAAACCATCATACATTGGTGCAAAACTTTTTAATCTTCTACCAGAGAACCTGAAGGATGTGCCACCCCAGAAGCTAAAGAAACAATTAACAAACTGGCTACTGAAGAATCCTTTCTACTCACTAGAAGAATATCTGAATAAAACAGGTCGATCTCAAAACTGATAACTTTCAGAAAAATCTGTAACATTTTTTAATGATTTGTAACTTGACGCTAATGCTAATCTCCAAGATTATGTAAATAAAGTCTATTGTCTATTGTCTATGCTGCTCACACATGTCGTGGCCAGAGTCAAGCGTTCTCCGAATATGTAATCTTTAGGTCGCCACTCTAACGCTTACCGCCCACCACTTCCCACCTGTACCGTGGCCGAGGTCTTGGTTGACCTATGAATGATTGCTCCTCACACACGTTCTGGTTGGACATCAGATTACATAGGTTAAAACAAAGAAAGTGATGTTGTGTTTTTATATCACGGTCATATCTAAACTTTGATTGAACTAGGTGTGTTTACACTAACAAAATATTGCACGAGTTTTGTGTCCAAGAGTAATAAATCGCTAGCCTAAACGGGCCAGTGTCTGATAGTTGTGTGCAAGAACTGAAGAGCAGTGTCGGTCATTAAAATTTAAATCATTGAATTAAAAGACATTTGTCTCATTTAATCCTTTAAATCATTTTTAACTTCTTTTTCTTAGTCATAGGCTGATTTTAATTAAATTATCGTATAAAGCGTATAAAAAATATACAGTTAAATTCTAATTACGTATAGCAAAATTATAAATACGTAACTGATTACAGTTTTGTGTATGCATCATGTAGAAATTATTAAGTGAATTTTTTTAATCATACCATAATTTATTAATATGAAGTTTTTAATAGTTGGTTTGCAAATATACCGGTTAGGAATAAATCTCTTAAAGTACATATTTCTCTTGACTATGTTTGAGTTCTGGAATTATCTAAGAATCACAAAAATTGTTCATAAGTCAAAAGTCCATGATTGAAGTTTTTGGTAATTGCAGGTTACGTTCGAAAATCAGGTAAATCTCTATCTTTAAAGATTAAAATTCTCACCTTGCCTTGTGTATATATTTTGGAAAAGTTAAAAGTTTTATAAAAAACCTCAACAATTAGATCCATGTATGTTTAATTATATTTAATATGAAATTGTGTAATATTTAATATTATAAATACATTATTATACAATATGGAAATTGCCAAATCTACTTGTCTTTATAATAATATTCCACAATTATATTAAGACTTTAAATTTGATATAATTTATTTCTTTCTTCGGAGAAATTACTCTTATCGATTTCACGAAGAACTAGGTTTAGAGCTTATATAATTCAAATTGGCTCTTGGTTCCTATACTATATTTTAAAACAGTAAATGTCTTACTTAATAAAAGGACTTAAATTTGTTGTTTTAAATTTAAAAGTAGTAAATTATTATTGTTTGCGTATCCTAGTTATTGGAAACACATTTGTGCCATTCATAATAATTCACTAACTTTTATTGTGTGAATACATGACTGATCTATAAAACCTTTACAGTGTATGCAAAATACTTGGAAAGTTACACTTATGTTTACTGTTAATTTTATTAAATTAATTTTTCCAATTTAATAATACATGTTTCATTTCATTGCAGGAATTCAAGGTTCCCAAGAAGCCGTTCTTGCGTATGAACTATTCTGATGCCATAAAGTACCTGAAAGACAACAACATCACTAAAGAAGATGGTTCTTTCTATGAATTTGGAGAGGTGAGCAATACGTTTCTTTATGTGTGTAACTTTGTTCCTTCCAGTATAATTTATTTATTCTTTAATTACTTGTTTAATTTCACCTCTGTACTTCTTGTACAAATAAAGAAATTATTCATTAATTCATTCGTTGTGATATAGGCCTACATGTAAACATGTTTCTTCGTTATAGTACAAAAACTAACTTTTAGTCTCATAGCTGAATGTATCCAGTAGTCATACAGACAGATTTGATTTGAGTATGTCCAATCTTGAGAGTATTCACTTTTTAAGTTGATTCTTGATTAAACTTCTTAATGAAATCCTTTGGTAGCAATGTCTATTTAAAGTTCTAATCATAATATTAGCAATGCTACTTCTGTTTAACTTTTCTACTAAATGCTTTAATTACACTTTTTAATAATCCATCAAAGTTCTTATAGAAGTTGTGATGGTACCCAGTTGAAATCGGTTCACTTAATACACCTCACTCTCGCAAATGTGATGGATGAATCTTCATACTGTGTAGCCTCTTGCCATCTTATTTGACCTAACTAACAATTTTTTTATATGTTCCGATTTTATTAGTAACCATAATGATGGAGGTACTAGGCTCCTTTTTACTGAGAGTAGGAGATCAAAATAAAGTATTACAATTAAGTTATTTCAAGATTTTTTAGGGGTTATTTTGTAGGGAGTTAGATTTTCATAAGAAGCAATTGCACAGATTTTGTTGATTTAGTGCAGGCAATGCACAGACAGACCATGGACTTGGTCTACTACGTGGGCCCGAGGCAGATTAGGATCAGAACAGCTAGTTCTGGTGTTTGCACATTTTTGAAACGCTCTTTATCACTTGTACCTTTCTGCTGCCTCCTGGTCACATCCTACCCACCTTCCTACATCCTCCATTTATAATTTCCTGTCGAGATCTGTTTAGTTGATAAAGATACGATCAAGTGAACAGAGGTTTCGTCTCTACAACCATACATCTGTTTCTATCACCTTTGACTTCTTATTTAAGTGAAAATTTATATAGATGTTTTCGGTTTTTTATGATATTGTTAAGTTTTAACATTGAAATTTGCAGGACCTGATAAAACTGGTTCTGAATAAATTCCCTTTTTTACATTTAGATTAAGAGCTTCCATTGAGGAGTATGTAAATTAATTTACAAAGATTAAATGAGAGATCTAGAAAGTATTGACGTGTTGAAATGAATGTTAATGGTGAAAAGATTGAGTAAATGTTGAAGATTTTGAATTATTATTACTTATACGGAGATATTCACTTATGAATTGTGAATTCACTTAAAGTAGTCTTGGAGTATCATTATATGGACACTTTATGAAAGTGATTATATTATTTAGTATTTCTTTATTGTAAGAGAAGAACTTATAATACAATTTTAGTATTAACGTTAGTTCAGTGCATGAATAACGAATTTATTTCGAACAGAAAATGTCCATAGTAACTACTATTAAAGTTCAATATTTGTTTTATTAAGTTGAGAGTATTCTGAAATTTCAAGTTTTAACAGAAAAATTAAGGTTTACAGTTTATTTTCAAATTATTAAAAGTGTACGTAGAACCAGGTGTTTTTTTTTTTATTGGGTGGCTGAATTTTATTTAGACAATTAGTTTATAAACCTTTGTATGAGTTTTTGTTAAAAGATAATACACAATGTTTTTGTTAATAGATATCAAATGTCATTAATTATGAAAGTCCAATCTATTGAAACGATTGACTTTAATTTTTTACTTTAATTTAATTGCATGTACAATATAAGTACACCCTATTGCTTCCCAAAATAGCAAAACTCTGCATTAAATTATTATGACTGGCCAATATTCTCAACAGTTTTAACTTAAAAGACAAGGCTAGGACTCATTAACTTTTGACTGATTTGATTACATTTGTGAGTGTGGAAACATTGATTGCAAACTTCCATAGGCACTCTACTCGTGATCTGCAAGCCATTCAAAATTTACAGTGTGACTCTGATGTGGCCACGTAGGGTCTTGTGGAACAACTGCAATATAATTTGGCAACCAACCCACACTCGATATTTTTATTTCATCTCTGTATTCTTGTTACAAAGCTGGATTTGAATGTTTTGACAAAATCCTTGCATTTGCAACAATGTATCTTAATAAATTAAGTGGTTTATCTAATGAAGAATTGAAGGGTTATCATCTTTGATTGGCACAGGATATCCCCGAGATGCCGGAGAGAAAGATGACGGATGCCATCAATCAACCGATCATGCTGTGCCGCTTCCCTGCGGGTATCAAGGCCTTCTACATGGCGCGCTGTCCGGAGGATAACCAGCTCACCGAGTCTGTGGACGTCCTGTTGCCCAACGTCGGGGAGATTGTGGGAGGTTCCATGCGTCTGTGGGATCACGACTCTCTGATGGAGGGCTACAAGAGTGCTGGTATCGACCCCACACCCTATTACTGGTATACTGACCAGGTAATGGAGACAAATTGATAAATTGATTGTTTGTTCCTACATATACTTAACATTTACCCCACTGCAACTTTCTTACTCTCAACCTGATTGACCCTGTACCATGAGAACACAATGGTGTGGATCTCTAGTACAAAAGGCATATCCAGAAACTGATGAGCAAGGAGGTTGTAGCCTCTTCCGTATGTCCACTGTAACTCCCTTGTTCTAATTGCCAAATACACGTCATAAAAAGTTATTAAAATTATATTTTGGAACTGGAAGTGAATATTAAAGGCACTAATATTTCAAATATGATGAAAATCAGTAATGGTTTGTAATTTATTTTTCTAATCTTATTTTTTGTATGTGTTGATTTGATTTAGTGTTAATTTTTTAAACTTAGTGTTTGTTTATTATTAGCCTATTTTACATTATTCTCTTTAGAATTAAATGTTCTTAAAGTTTTGGTTAAAAAGTTTACCTGTTTATTAACCATTTAATGAAGTTAATGTACTTAAAATCTAAACATAGTATGTTTTTGCGAGACAGAATCTTGCATATTTTGTCTGATATCTGAGAAATGAGTGCTCTTTCAGGTCTGGGACCTATTTTATTCAATTTTTCAGTTCATTTTACATAACATCCAATAAATTCATCAACTATCCTTACGCCATAAAAACATCAGTTTTGCTTTATTTTTTGCCCTTTCCTAGAAAATCAGGTGAAATCTTTCGCTAGCCGTAGCTCGCTAACAATGCGTTTCCGGACATATTATGTTTATATGAACTTTTTAAATTATTTTGATGAGAGAAATCACCTGAGAATTTTGTCGGGTTACTCGTGGGACACCCTGTATACACATTTTATATATATATATATATATATATTTATAGGCCTATATGAAATACAGTATATATAAGTATAGTATGTCACCTTAAACAAGTTTTAGTGAAACGTATAATTTTCATTATTTCGTAATACCTAGGTGAAGACATTTTATACTACATTGCCTACAGGAGTGGTTATTTTCATGATCATCGAAATAACAACAAACATCAGGTGTCTGCATTAAAAGAAAAGTAATATTTTCTGCAGTTATGCCGACTAAAAACAATAAATGTATAATGAATAAGATTAGGAAGAGTCACAACCTGTTCAGTGCTACTATCTAACAGACAACAGTACAACTATGTACACAAAATTTCATGACGAGGCTCTGATGGTCTTCTCATAGCATGGTAATTAGTAGTTTAAAGATTTTCTATCCGTAATTGTAACATTTTTAGTAGTAGAATTCATTGATTAAAGTTGTGTGAAGTACCAGTTATCTGACTGAACCATTATGTTTCAGAGGAAGTATGGAACCTGTCCTCATGGTGGTTACGGTCTGGGACTGGAGCGATTCCTATGCTGGTTATTGAACCGTTACCACATCCGCGAGGTCTGCCTGTACCCACGGTTCCTGGAGCGTTGCCGTCCGTAGGACATCAGACCGTCAGCATTTACCCTTGTCTACTTAATACATTTTCATATGTTCCTTTGATACAACACAATCAATATCTTTTTTTCCACCTAAGTTCTTATTCTGGGCATAGTTGGTGTATTGAATTACGCAGACAGCTTTTATTGTATACTCCTGGAGCTAGGTAACAATGTATATAGCATTTATCATAAAGAGTTTATGTTGGAAACGTTTTAGATTTTGATACTTTTATTACGAATTTTTGTTTAAGCTGTATAACATTTACTTAATTTTAATTTGATATACTGGAACAATTAATTTATATTGGTTGATGAAAACATAAAAGTTAATTCATATATGGAACATAGTAGTATCATAAATTCTGACGACTTAGTTTTATTTTATAAGTTGAACTTTTATTCAAGCTTTCAGCTCTTAAGCTTATACTATAGTATCAATACACTTATTGATCTGTTGGGTTTTTATTTTATTTTACATCGTGAGATAAATTATTCAGGGTCAGTTGTTTGATTTATTTATTACTGTACAAAGAATATTGCATTAAAAATGGCATTAATAAAGAAGTGTCTGTTATTATTTCTATCGTCCTAACAAATAATTTTTTCAACTGATCTTACAGTGAAAACAGTTTATTAGTTTTATAGTTCTGTCGTGCACCAAACAGTTTGATCTTGTGTGGTGCAGTGAAAGGAGATTGACGATGATCTTTTTTTATTACCATCCAAAGTAATGGGAATTTTAAGTTTCACGGATTTGGAGAGTCCGATTGTCATTATTTTTGTTTATTTTGTTGGTATAATACAACCGCAAGTTGTATTCATTGTTTACTTTTTTAGTGGCAGCTGCTAAAGTTAGATATGTTTTATGATATCAGCAGTTTTCGTTTGTTAAAAAAACTGATCAAGTTTTGTGTAAATAATTAAGTGTACCAAATTGTGGAATATTTTATCAAAAGCGTATGGTGAGTCTGCTATGAGTAAAACAAGGCTTTACGAGTGTGATATAAATGTTTCAAAGATGGCCGTGAAGACATTGAAGATGATGAACACTCCGGACTCAGCCTCAGCACATCAACAATTGATGAAAATGTGAAAAAAGTGGAAGAAATGGTTATGGACAATCACCGTATTACAATCAGAGAAGTCACTGATAATATTGGCATATCAATTGGCTCATGCCATAAAAATTTTTGAATTTTTCTGGAATGAAACGTGTAGGAGCAAAATTTGTTTCAAAATTGTTGAATTTTGAACAAAAACCGTGGCGAATAGAAGTTGCTCAGGAGTCACTAAATGAAGTCAACAATGGTACAGAATTAGTGTTATAACTGGTGACAAAACGTGGGTTTACGGATATGATGTCAAAACTACGGCTCAATCATCCCAGTGGAGGCATTCTGGATCGCCAAAACCGAAAAGGGTTCCACAAGTGTAGTCGAACGTGAAGGTTATGATCAATTTTGTAATTGATCTTAATCTCCATCCAACAATATGTAAACACGTTAAGGGTTAAATCTCAAGTGAAGGAATGTTGGTGAGAAATTTTCGACATAGAACAAAATTAGTTCTGAAAATAACCATTATAACATTAAAATAATTACTGTTAAATAAGAAAACAAAAACTGATTGGAATTTGATGGGCTGAAAGAACAACAATGTTTACTGAATTTAGTAACTACTTATTACTTAGTAAAACAGTAAATAAAATAAAACCAGTATAAGAAAAAAAATTTAGAGCCATTTATCAAATATACATTTTATTCATTACATATACATTTGGAACTACATAATGTAAGGTCAAATTTCTACACCATGGTTTACGAAGAAATAAAATTCATATAATGATCAGAACCCATTGAGCTTTTAACGATGTGTACCTTAGCGATATAACACTTTTTGTTTCAGGTGCCTACATTTCTCTACAGAAATTGTAAATACCATAATTATAATTCTTCATGTTGGACTAAGAGTGTTAACACACAAGTGTAGACACTTAAAACAACATTATCGTAAGAACTGTTTTTTGTAGATGCTCCACATCTAGTAGACCTAAATCTTGCCCAATGCTACCTTCTTTTCTTCGGAGCACCTTTGTCAGTGATGAAAGACTTGACGATGATCAACATCCATAAAATATTTTTCACCAGTTCTCCATATTTTCATAACAAAGCAACTCAACTGAGGTGCATTTTCTCAATCAATTTGCCACACATATCTTTTCTAATGCTGCTGCTAATGAATTTCATAACTAATCAAAAGTATTAATGCCAAGGCAACTAAAAATTTGTTTTTCTTTAAGTTTGAAGCTAATCTTTATTATTACTATGCCCTAATAGGTAAACATAAAAAATATTAACCAGGGCATTTTAGTTCAAATTAGTGTATTTATTGATAAAAATACAAAACTGTTAATATTATCTCAATTCAAATTTATGCTACAGTGTAATAAAACTATATAAACTACTAATTATTAGTATATTTTCTTATCATTTATTTCTAGCCCAACTAGTATGTGGGAGATGTATATTTTGGGCCTTTCTTTTGTGGCTTTATTATTTTCCAATCTAGATCACAGTATCATATGTCATGCATTAAAACAAACAATCAAAGGTAGCGTCACATGCAAATGTCTCAATAACTTAAATATCATGCTAATACAGGCCAAAACTAATACAACTAATATTAATTAAAACACTAAATATACTAAATAGCGATTAAATGATTAACAATTAATAAATATAATATATATACTTATTCTAACAGTAATTAATCTAATTTCTATGGATCCTGATCACGGTCTTGTCCTTGAACTTGACTGTACTGGGGCACACCCGTCACATGTTGGACATAGAGGTCCCGGCTCCACTGGACCGCTGTGGAGACACAACGGCGGGAGAGGGCGACACCGTACTGCCATGAAACACCCAAGCGAGCCAGGGTGTCCCAGTTAGCCCTGTCCCAAACACCCAACGCGTTCTGGCCTCGACTATAGCACGCCAAGCGTCTTCATAGGGCACGGTGACATCGACGATCCGAATGAATGGTTCATCGGAGATGACCACCACATCCGGTCGGAGGCGAACCAATTCATCCGGAACCTCACGATTGACCAACAGGCGGTCCAGAGGGCCACACTGATTCCGGCGCACTTCCACCCCCGGCGAACGACGGATCGCAGCGATGAGGTGATCAAGAACCGCGTCATGCCGCTTGGAGACCACGGACATGGTGGGCAAAGAGTGACAAAGCTCATGCGCCGTGGTCTCGTCATGGAGGCCACACCGGCTCCCCACCGTCTGCAACCGTTGAGAGGGAGTAAATTAAGTCGCGCCCTGGGGATGAACCTCGAGTCAGCGAACCGCATATGGCGCCTCTCGTAGAGGAAGTGGTTGGATGAGGGGCAACCAGCGGTAACACGAATGGCCCAGCCCTGGTCCGGTTTGTTGGAGAGAACGGACCGGAAAGTGGGATTGCAGGGAGGATCGCAGGACAGAAGAAAGCTTGGACCGGGAGCCGCCGTCCACAGTAATAGTCGACCTCTCCCCAGGGACGGACAGTTGGAAGGATCTCTTCTCCTCGCACCACCCCCACCGGAGATCGGGGAGGCGGTTAAGTGCAGCCCGGGCCAAGAAAAACGTCGCAACATTCGTGTTACCGCCAATTTCCCTATTCAGGTATGACACGAGGAACGCCATATAGACTCTGGCCGCAGTGCGCTAACCGGCGGAGACAGCGAGACCTTATAGTGATAGGTGTGCAATCTTAGGATCGGGGTATGTCAAGAGGCGAAAGGCGTGAGCCACAGCCGAAAAGGTCAGAGAGTGGCAGGAGGCCGGCTCCACACCGGGAAGGGGGGAGCGCGATCAGCTCCGCACTGGCACGCTGCGGGAGCTTCATGACTCGCTTGCACTCCAACTTGATTGATCTATCAAGTTCGCGCAGGCTCGTCTTCATGATCCTAGCAGTGTTAAGTTAAAGATCAGCTGCGGGACCAGGAATGTGCGCAAGGCATGTAACTTCTGCCAGGGGGCAAGCATACTCCCGAATATAAAAGCGGTCTCACCCTCGAGCCTCGTGAAGGTAGCCACCGGGGTTTGGTCCACCCTCATCCCGGTGGGGACCCCCAGATGTTGATAGGGCTCACCCTCGCCAAGTACCCTAAGAGGAGCACCGTCAATAAGGAATTCTGTAGGCCTTACAGCCCGCCTGGCCACGTGAAGCGTGGCACACTTGGCGGGCTTGAACTCAAGGCAGCAGGGACGACTGTCTCGATCCGCGGCCTCAACGACGCTTCAGACCTCGCAACTAAGGCCAGATCATCAGCATACGCGAGGACGCTGATCCGCGTGCCTTGCTGGTCGGCTCCGTGCAGGTCCTCCAGCGCCACTAGCGGCCAGTGACTCCATCACCAGGTGATAGGGGGCAACCCTGGCAGACACCAGCACCAAAGGGGATGTCCGGAGTCAACCCGCTACTGTGCCGGATGGAAGTCACGCTGCCCTCATAGAGATCCTCAATGAGCCGCAGTTGGTTGGCGGTAAGCCCGGCAGAGCGCAGTGCGGCAATGAGAGAGGATTGGGGGACACTTCCAAATGCGTTGGCCAGGCTACGCAAAGCTCACTGCCGCGACGCCGAGCCTCATCAAGGAGCTCCTGAAGCAAGAAGTTGTGCTCGAGACAACCCTCAGCAGGCATGAAGCCCTTCTGGGATCCTGATAGAAGCCCATTGGCTGAGGCCCAACTCGAGAGACGAGCACACTCACGTCATTATCATTAGCAAATAAGCCAGCCAAAATTTGTATTCAGATATAGTAAGAATACTTTAATTGATGGAATGATACAAAACCATATCAAATATAAGGAGATGAATGCTCAATCAAGGAATCGTTTTGCTCGATGACAATGGGCACTGGTTCCAGATCTGGGTGATATTCAAGGCTAATTGTGAGAGAACTTAGGAGCAGTTGATCATCTGCTGTTCAACCCTATCCTGGCACTACCTGAAATCACGGCTGCTTATCAAGTATAAGCTTGGTGGTATGTGCTTTGAAAGTGACACTGGAGTTATAGCTATCATCATAGGTAAGGTGTTTGTTTGAAAAAAATTCAGACAAGTCAGTCTTTTTTGCTATACTTTCATGTAAGTCTCAAGAGTTATAAGCCTATATTTATAATAGTTTTATTTTTTTACTAATACTTTCCTGGCATTATTTTCTAATCATCAAAGCCCATTACAGTTTTTTAACTAAATCACAAACTTAAAGTTACGGTACCTTGAGATTTTGTGGTTTATTGTAGTTTCTCTTATACTGTATAACCACAATAATATTATTACGACAAGCAATAGTTTAAGTACTAGAATTATGTATGCTATATACCTGTACATTACTTTTATTTTACTAAAATCTTTTTTATAAAAGTGAAGATTAAGACTTTGATAGCTGGATAGAAATTTTATTAATTGGTATAAGAAAACTAAAAATTAAAGGTAAAATATATTGGCTATTTGGCAAATAGAAATAGAAAAATTATTTATTTCCAAGAACATATACAGTTGTAAATTATAAGTTACCATTAAAACAATACTTACGAAGCAGTGATTAACTAAAACAGTTTAAATTAATTACAGTAGTTGGATAATATTGATATCATTTAAATACAAGTTATTAAGACTGTATGTTACAGCTAAATATTATGTCTACAATGGAAATTAGCCTACATGGGCAAGCAGCCTGTGTGTATGGTAGAGTTGTATTGAAAGTTTAATGTTATCTAAATGTTGAAAAAAGTGTTACTGTTACGTGTCAATATGTTTTTAGGGCATAAACTGATATAGAAATACTAGTTGTGTGGTGAAGGAATTAAGAGATAATATTGTATCAGACAAAACCATCGCTGGAAGTGAGACTACATACACAAGACCGTGATATGACGATCACGGGAGGAGGAGGGTCAAGGTTAGGTCGGTTCCCAATATGAGTAAATGAAAGTCTCGCATCCTTGAACTCCAATTTGTAACAACATCTCTGTGACATGATTTTTAAATTTGCAACCGTATCCGATTCAAATAAATTTAATTGTTGAAAATCGTTACATATGTTTCTAAATAGATGTGAAATATAGTAGGAATATAAAGGTAATGGTAACTAATAGTGTAGCGCATAATAAAAAATAAAGTCGTTAATTAAGCAATAGAGTAACAATACCATTTTACTAAACTACTATGACACTTCTGGTTTCAACGATCTCCTTTGAAAAGAAAGGAAAATTCCGTTTTTAACTGATGGTATAAACGAACGAACTTCGTACTGAAGAGGCAGTTGAGTTTTGTCGCTGAGTTCCACTGTGTATTGAGACATGACTTTGGCTACACAAGCCTTCACCTCCACCACTGCAAATCTCATGGCTGTAACAGAGAATTAGTGTCATTGTTATTGTAGGGCTGTTGGAGATATTTTGTTTATTACCTGTCCACTGATAAGTAAGTTTGTACTATATTGTTAAGATGATTGACCTGTTGCCATACTACTTTTTTGTGATCATTCAACAACCAAGAATTAATTGGAAAAAACATAGTCAGGAAAATATTTGGGGGAGGGGGCCCAGACAACTCATATTTTCATATAGTGGAGAGAGAGTAAGGCCCCATTTCGTTCCTTAAAAAGTTCTTGACCTGTTTCTTTGTTGAGAACGATCTTTCAACAGTGCATGTTGGTAATACTAAAGTATTTAAATAATAATAATTGTTTACTACAAAAGTAATTTTTTAAATTGAAAATTTGGGAGTTCCGAACCCCTTGGATCCCTTGCTAGCTACATCCGGGAACAATTGCTATTTTTATGATTTGGGTGGTTTTACAAATTGCAATATCTTCAGTTCTATAGGAGTTATAAAACTTCACCCAATTATACTTTTAAGTGTTTTAAATTCACTATAGAAAGTAAAAATTGTAAGTACTATTGAATAATATTTCCATGTAAAATATATAAAATGTACAAATGTAGTATATCATCTCTAAAAAGATTTTTTGTATTATTTGCATCAATCTAGATAAACAATATTTAGGTTCCACTGTGCAAACAAGTCGTTATACCAAACTAACAAGGGAACAAAATATAATATTTTTCCAATATCTATGCATACTATTTTCTCAAAAGCTTTTGAGATTAATGGTGTGGATGATAAACCCAATTAGTGTTTGGAGAATTACTTTAACTGTACTCTGACACTAACAGCTGAGCAACCACATATGTAATAATAACACAAGACAAAGAGTCATGAAGAGTACAGTGAGAGTGTAAACCAAGGTCATTTACTAATGGGACACCACCCACTCAACAGTACTGGCCAAATTGTACTTATTGTTGAACTACAATTACAATTATTGTTTGGTAAAAGCCGCTGAGTTTTACTCCAATATAATTTACCGATTTAACTTTTTTAAGTATCAGAAATTCTTTGCTGAACACTTTACCGGACTGTTAATTATCAATTTAATGATTACAGGTATAGTATGAATTTGATAGAAAGAATACATAACAATATTCTAAACATAATAATATTGTGTAGCATTTCAGAAGTAAAAAAATATACCTTATATAGGAAATTGAAATAGTGGTTAAGTGTTTCGATACAAACCAATTTTGTTCTTACGTTTTGATATTGCTTTTCAGATGGAGCATATATGAAGTAATCAAAATATTGTATTCCAAAATACTCTTATCAACCCAAACACAAATAAACCCAGTTAATCCAAAAAATATTTCATAAATCGAATGGATTACCAGGTGCGGAAACCTAAATTGTTAATAGCCAAATTAGAATTAACTTGAAGTTTATTAATAAGTTTCATTTGTTGCAATTCAATTAAGAAGCTCAATGCCTCAAAATATTAATTGGGACTAACTTTAAGAATTAATTTTAATATGTTTTACCAATGCAAATCCTTGGTCCATCGCCAAAGGGTAAGAATGTAGAGCTGGGCTTGAAGTTGTTACCCTTGAATCTGTCTGGATTAAACTGGCAAGGCTCGGGGTAGTATTGAGGGTCCTTGTGTAGACCAGTAACAGGAATGAGAATCAGCGTTCCCTTCTCTATGATGAGATCCGAATCAGGTACCTTGTAGGGTCGGACACATTCTCGCATCAGCATGGGCAGAAGGTTGTTCATCCTTTGTGACTCTGTTGGACAAATATTGTATCAGTTGAAGAAAAACAAACACCAGATAATACAAGTGGTGAATGATTGGACTGACCTTGTATGACCTCGTCCAGGTACGTCATGTCCTTGAGTGCGTCGTATGACCAGCCCTTGTGCCTGGACAAAACAGAGTCCACTTCCTGTTGAAGCTTCTGTTGAATATCTGGGTGCCTGGATATCTCGAACAGAGTAAAGCCAATAGTACGAGCCACTGTCTCCGAACCAGCAGAGAGGAAGATGACAGTGTTTGAAGTGAGTGCTTCTTCTGAGAACACTATTAGAACATTAAATTTAATTTAATTTATTTTATTAAATTTTTGGAACTACATAAAGTTTCTTCAACAATACAGAATATAAATTTGCATTAATTAAATTTGTATAAATGGCAATAGCCTTATTTAATTTTTTCAATAAACATTGAATCACAAAAAGTACTTGCTCCGCCCGGACTTTTAACAAACAGAATATATATATATATATATATATATATATATATATATATATATATATATATAAGTTCCACGTAATCAAAAGAACAGTTTTATTTCATTTATTTCCAACAGTATAACCACTATGTAATTGAAAAATAATATAGGTAAAAAAGTAAATATAGATAAACCGCTCGCAAAAAAATCTGCACAGAAGCAAATATCTGAGTAGCCACGTGCAGGAGGGGCCCACCTTCAGTGATGGGGAGTGTGGCAAGCATCTCCTTGTCTGTTTTATCAGCTGTGTAGGTCGTGTCGCACTAACACCATTTTATTTGCACTACAGCTACTTACAAATTCTATAAGTATATTGTATTTTTGTTTGTAGGCCTATACAAGGGTAAAATATTAATTGAACAGACTAATGTAGCCTTATAGGGAGCCTGCGTTTTGGTGTGAGGTTATCCGCTAAGTGGCAGTGGCCAAGTCAGTGGATACAGCAAGTGTGCGAGTGTCGAGCATTGGTGGGGATACTGGGAGAGGGCAGCATCACAGCAGTGAAGGGGTATTTACCCCACCCTGCGTGAACTAAAATCGCCCAGTGTCTTTTTGTAAGTGGTTTACATATAGATTTGTATGTATGGCGTGAACATATAAACTTAGTGGGGTGTTATAAAAACCAGTGTTACCAGTGCTAGATAAACAAAGTTGGTTTTCAAACTGGATGGTGCAAATCTCTTTTGGAGGCTAGAAAATCACAATGGATGATTAGTGTGTATTTTCTCAAATTTGCTGACCATCAATGATCTATTGTTAATTTCTCTCATAATTTTTAAGAGTTATGATTGTTTATTGTGTCCAATTATAAGTTTGACCTTTCTGAATATCTAGAAAACAAATAAAAATAGATATATGATTTATGCTGAATCGTTTGCTTTTTCTATCCTACAATGCATCACCAGGACATGGTTGGCTTTTGAAAGTTTTAGGTGCTCTTACTTTGAGGATACATTTCTCAATACTTTAAACATATTAAAAATGTATGCCATTCATTTAGAATATATCTTCAGAGTTTTATTTTTGGTTAAAAGATTAATAGGGATGGACTAACGATTGACCTGTGATTGTGAGGATATGACTACACATTTTCTATTCTCCGTCATTTTTAGTATATGCTTTCCACTTAAAAAAACCGGAATTGTTCATTTATAGCTATGTACAACTTACATTTCTCAGGTGTATCTATTGACTGGTCATCCTCCTGAGTGTAATGCATCTGGTCAATGACTGCATCTTCCTCAGTAACATGAGAAGGTACCACATGGGACATGTCTTTCCCACTCTCTTCTTGCTCCTTTAATGATAACAACATTTGGAAGTAGTCGTTCCTTTG
Organism: Homalodisca vitripennis; assembly: GCF_021130785.1. NCBI lineage: Eukaryota > Metazoa > Arthropoda > Insecta > Hemiptera > Cicadellidae > Homalodisca > Homalodisca vitripennis. Next base: position 95,909 of record NW_025778165.1, read on the forward strand.
GATATTGTTTTCCTTACGATATTTAATGGTGGCTTTTGTCAGGTTGGTAAAATATTCTGCAGCGTCACTGGACGATATGGTTATGTTAAGGAAGTTAGATAATTTTGGTGCTATAGTTACAAAACCAAATCTTATAAACCGCAAAGGGGAAAAGGTAAACATCTTTTCAACAATCGACTTGAACTTGTTGAAGTCAGGACTGTTTGGTTGAAACTGCAAACCAAAAGCGCAACTTGCAATTACATCTAAGGTGAATTCAAACAGGACATTTTTGGGATCTACACCTCTTGCAGTTTCCTTTGTGGATGAATGCTCCTTGAGTTTTTCAACCATGTTATCTCCACTTTTTGAAATTTGTTCAAACATTCCTCTCAGTTTGCCTGTCGTGAAGGTAGGTGTCAACTTGTATCTCAGTGCCCGCCATACCTGTCCCCTTAATCCAAACAGATTTTTGGAGAAGATATCTTTTTTAACTATAGGTCCTCCTCTGTCTTGAAAGTAAGTGAAATCTTTCACTAGAACCTTGTTAATTAAGACTGGGTCTCTCACCATAAGAACAGGTCTTTTGAATTGAAAAAGTCCTGCGTACTTTTCATCAGGGAACAGTTTGTAAATCTCCAAAACTGCATCAGCTTGTGACTGTTTGCCTAGGAAGGTGCCCCAGAATAGTCCTTTTTTGACATTAGGTACACCTCTTTTGTCCCAGTAGTCGTTATTGCTTGTGATGTACCAGTACACTAGGTATAGAGCAGGAATGACAGCTATTAGAACATCCACAAATATAGAGCCAGTGGTCACAGCCATATCTGTGATGTTACTTCTGCATCTGAAATCAATAAAATAACAGACTTCATTAACACAAAATCAAAGTTGTGCAACAAAGCTTTACTACATTACACTCAACTATAAAAAAAATTTAAATATACCACTCAACACATTGTGTAAAGTACAAAATCCTATTTTCAATTCCAATTTATTGTGCTGTAGTGTTCAGTCAGCATCAGCAGAGTCGACAGCTGTGTCTGTGTAACTGTATCTCTCTACAACAACCTGATACATCTCTCTTACACTGCTCTCTGCTATAATTTCCCACAACCAATATAACACCAATCTGTCCCTAAGAAATATTTTTATCCACAATCTACTGTTGTAAAAATTTAAACAAAATGTTTAAAATAAATAAAACCACTTTTGCTAAAATTAAGGGTCTGTCACCATGGCCAGCATTCATCAATAAAATTGAAAACCTTAAAATGCGTTTAAGTTACCACATTGTTTTTTATGGCACAAAAAACTACTACTTGTACTGAAAAATACAGCACACCTTTTGAAAACTTTCAATTATTTAAAACTTCTAATGACAAAATTTAAATTCCTGCCTTTCAAAGTGCTCTGGTAGAAGCACAAAAAACTGCTACATGACCAACAACATTTGCCTTAAAAAATCAAAGAAAATACTCTAAAAGAAAAAATGATAAAGCTGTCAACAAATGAAGAGCAAGATTTAGAGACTCTTAACTCTTACTGCTGAAGCTGGTAGTCTCCTTCTAAATAAACATAGTCTGCTAAAGAAACTGCTATTCTAGTTATCATCCGATTTCACTAGTACCTATATTTAGTAAGGTTTTTGAATGTTGTATAAAAGAGCAATTGCACAATTACTTTGTTGAGAGAAAAACGTCTTTGAAAAGAGCAGTTTTTGCTTTGCAGTTAAATTGGTCGTTAAAAAAATCTTGAGAAGCATCGAAAACAAGGAAACATTATCTGCCACTTTAATTTACCTGTCTAAAGCATTTGACAGTATATTTCATGATTTGCATTTAATAAATCTTCATTGTTATGGTATTCAAGGAGAAGAGTTTAACTTAATGACCTCCTATCTAAATAATAAGAGGCAAATGGTTGCTCAAGGTTCTCATGTATCAGAGTTTAAAAACCGTTCAAATTGGCCCTCAAGGCTCTATCCTTTGACCTTTTTCGTATGTTACAACTGTAAATTATTTTGCATTTACTGTACCCTGTATTCTGTCTTATATGCAGATGATACATTACTAAATTTTGGGAAAGATTTAATTAGCTTAGATATTGTGCAGAATAATGTTATAAGATCACTTTTTATAGGTTTACTGCATATTATTTAAATATAAACGCTAATAAAACAGACACTACTATTTTATTTTAAGCTCTGCTGTGGCAAATAGAAGTAAATCAGTTGGAGGTTCATTTGGATGACAGGCTTAGTTGGGATACTCACACAAGTAGTTTATGTACAAAGTTATCTAGGGTTACTAACTTATGGGTTAAGTTTATGTGTAAATAGAGATACATTATTAACATCATATTTTGCAATTTTTCACTTATTTCTGTCACATGGAATAATCCTGTGGTACGGTACAATAGTAATGGACCACAAAGAGTTTCCCTATAGTAAAAGCAAGCTTTCAGGTTGATCAAGAATATGAAGGGTAGAGAATCTTGTGTATATATACACTTGGCTCTGAACCATGTAATAAACCACATTGTGGTATTTGTAAAATTATGGATAGGACCGATCAATTCCAAAGTAGAGTCACTAAGAAAACTTATCCAATTGCTGGTAAATTGGATGGTACCTCCAACAATTCAATTTACCAGCTAACTTGTAGGTCTTGTCCCAAGGACTACATTGGGCAAACCTCAAATTCTTTGCGGGTAAGAATGACCGGTCACCGTTTTTCTATTAATCGCAAAGACAAAAAAACCAGTAGCCTTACACGCTATTCACCATAACAAAAGCTTTGAGGATTGCTGTAAAGTCAAAGATATAAGCAAAATTAAACCTATTGAAAATAGCTGTTGAAATGATTTGAATCTAAGGAATAATGAATTAGCACACCAACTTATATTAAAATCAATACAACCATATGGACTTAACATTCGCTAACTTATTGTTTTTTTCCTTTGATTCTGATCTATAAATTTACCTTAATTCAAAATTATATTATGTTATTATTTTTTTAAATCAACAACTAATCAAAACTTGTTTGAGTGTGAAAATTGTTATTTGCATTTAGAAAGATTGCTATGTCCTCTGTAGACTAATGGTTATAGTCTCGGCTCTCTAACCGAAAGATCACGGGTTCAAATCCCAGGGAGGTCCAATCATGTATTTTGTACTTTTAAAGTAAAAACCAGAGCACATCAAGCCGGCATAGCTGACACTGAGGCTTAAATGAGATTTAAAAAAAAGTTTGTTATCAGGTGTTCCTTCTTTTGTATGTTTATTTCATTCAGTGTATGTTTATACAATGTACTTGAGAAAGCTGTAATTACAACAAAATATTGTACAGTAAATAATTGTAGTTTTCTTTTAAAACTGCTCTAAGAGAATATATATATTATTTTTTTGTCAAAGTGGACGAAAATCGAAATGGGTATGAGATGCATCACAATATCCATAACTTTAACACAAGGACCAAATATTATTGTAACATATGTTAAATTTTATTCCACTAAAACTTGAGAAGTTAAAAAAGCCACTTCTGTAACGGAGGTTTAACTTTTCAATAAGTTACCTGGTAGAGCATGGACAAGCCTCAGTAAATTTAAAATTGTTCTTAGAAATTGGCTTAAGATAACTCCTTTATACACAATCAATGAATTCTTAGCCTGTGAAACAAGTACCTTAATGTTTTAACTGTAAACTTTGTGTTTTTTTTTTTTATTATTGTATCTGTTTTAACTTTGTTAACTGTAATATAGTTTTCATTAGTTGTATAGCATGTGTTTACTGTTTTTCTGAGAATGTCTATTGCACCCTCATGTATTTAATGACAATAAAGCTTCTCCGTTCTTTATTCTTTTAAATAATACAAATTTAAATTGTTTTGTAATATTTTAACTCAGTATTGTAGTGTATTTGTTGATAATATTGTGAATTCCGTTCAAACTAGTCCCATAAGTAACTGATGATAGTATTATGAATTTAACTATACATCCATACAAATAATTCGTAAAAGAGCTTTAAATTTTAAAATAATATTCCAAAATAACAGTTTTAGTTTTGTTAACACTATTATCACATTCAGTTATCTATTACTTCCTGCATACTTGTGGTTTGAGAACCAAGTAGATTACCAAGTTTTCTTTGTTGTATTCTCTCATTACCAAATACATTTTTTATCATATGTTTGGTTATAACTTTAAATAAAGGACGGTAAAAGTTACTCACTCAACAATTTATAAATTATTATTCTTGTTCAAAGCAAATCATACTTGTTTATTAAAAATAATTAAATGCTGCTCTGTCCTGTTGAATTAATTATAAATCCCTGAGTCTAAAAAAACTATAAAATACAGTTGAGTATTTCCTCAATTCTGTATATTTTTAAATACTGTAGCTAAAAACGTTAAACACATATAAAATACATGGCTATTTAACTAGATTGTATAAACATATTACTTTCAAAATCAAACAATTTACATATATAATAAACAACAGTACAACTATTTTCAAAACCAAGGTTATAATATTGTTTAGTAAATTTATTTAAAAAAAGGTTTTCTCCTAATTATTATACAAACCATCAATAAATTTAATATTATTTAAATGATACTGCATTATTAATTTTATTGTTTTCATGAAAATTATTTAACACAATAATTTACTTTCTGTACATTATAACATTTCAATAGCTGGAACATATCAAACAAGTAAAAACTGTTTACTACAGTAGACTGTTTCAAAATTAATTATTTTCCTGATTGTTTACAAAGTTAATGTATAGATAAAATAGTTGCAGTAAAATTACATTACCTAAAAAGAATCAGCTGATAACACACTGAACAATATTTTACTGCGCACTTCTACTAACAGAAGCTGGCTATGAGTGGATAATTCACAGGTCCAGCGTACTAGACGTCATCATTAAACCCTCTCTATCTCTCTCTCTCTCTCTCCACATCCACTCTCAAGGACATCCAGTTATGATAATTTGCTGTCAGTCCATATGTAAGTTTAAATTTCAGGAACCCATTTGTTTAGCTGACGTTTTAAAACCTCAGTTACACATGAATTAGCAATAAAAATTATCAGAATTACAGCTTTTACTCTAATTGTTATGATTTTAGTTATAACTGATGTAGCTTATTTTATTTTTCACCTACTTGCAGTATTAAATTCTAACAAGTTGAGTAAGACGAATACACCTTATAAGCATTTTTACTAGATAAAATTTATATAAAAATATTATACAGTATTTGTGGCCAATAAGGTAGCCAGGAAAACAATTTTGGGGGGGGGGGGTCAAGATAGATGATATTTTCCCAAAGTAGACAGAAAGTAAAACCTCATTTTGTTCCTTAAAAAGTTCTTGATCCATATCTGGGTTGAGAACGATCTTTCAGCATTAGTACATATCAGTAATACGGAATTATTTCAATAATAATAATCATTTACTTAAAAAGTAATTGAAACAATTAAAAATTTGAGTACTGGCTAGATCTTTGTTTATGGTCAAAAACTTCCTTGTTATACTTTATGGGTTTACTGAAAAATAACAAATTTTACACATAGGAACCAAAATGTTCAAAATACAAAATGTTTTGAAAAACTAAATATATTTATTTTATTTTATTCTATTTTATTTTATTTTATTTTATTACATTCCAACGGCAAACAAGCCAAAGTACAAGTGGGTAGTATACATATAAATATTTAAATATTTAATTATTTTTGTTGGCAATGACATTTTTTTATTATGATTTTCTTCTTTTTTACAAAAACTGAATAAAGATCAATTCCTACCAAGTAGATCCTTTAATACTAAATGCATGGTTACATGAAATACAAAATAAAAGCAACGGAATTAGTTTGTGACGTGTGTTAATGTTTTATTATTCTTAAATGACATTTTTCAAAATATTCTGTAAAGTTCAAACATTGTCTCAATTGGCTTAATACGTAGTTAAATAACATGCAATATTGTCCAATTTTCCATTATAACACAGCACAAACAATAAAAAATGAATGGGCTCTCAATTTTGTGTATAAACTTGGAAATATGATGCGTAAAAAGTTTGCAGCAACTGAATTATATTCATCTTTTGGATTTTATACCTATTTAACATTTTTAAAGGTACATTTAAATATACTGGGGTTTACAGAAAGTATAATTTATAACCACTTAAAAAATTTCAATTATCGTACGTAAGATATTAGTGCCTAGATAAATACTGTATGAACTTGTCCCCTTAACATGCTCAATACATTATTTTGTATTTAAACATTTCAGCATGAATAAAGAATTTTAGAAAGAAGTTTGTCAAGTAAATATTTGTGGCCAGCTAAAATGTCATATTTCTATATGCAGCTGTAATATGTCGTTCCACAATGTTAAAGAAAAGGAAACTATTTTTGAGTATCTGCATGTACACATACACATTTTATTTATTTAGTTTGGCTTTATGACAGAGTTTAAATTATATTACCAATGTATTACAAGTTTGAATAATAATTGTGACGTTATGTAGTAAATCTTGCCTTTGCTTTTGCAGCACAGTACTATCAAGTATACCAATTAAATCTGCATTTAAAAGTGTATTTAGAATAGATTCTTTAATTTTCTTATCAAGTCAAACGCTGAGCAGAATAAAATTATTGGGTTGAAATAAGAAATGATACTATACTTCCAAAATGTATAATGCTTATATAAACAAATGTGTCAGTTTGATCTCTATGTTTTACATCTCCATGCATTTAAATGGGATGTTTGAATGTCATTTGGCAAGACAATAACATTGAAATGATAATATACTGTATAGCTTATATGTTATTCTAGTGTTTAATATGCCACACAATCTTCAATATTCCGTAGTAATATTATGATCAACAATAACTCTAGCTTGGAAACTCATATTTTGTCTTCCCGTATATTTCTACACAAGACTTTGAAATTTGTAAATCTTTTACTCACTTTATTTTTTAAATAAATACAATTTTGCTGTCCCCTGCACCCAATTCAGCAATATTTTCTGAAACTAACATTTACATTTAAGAATACTATCATAATAACTCACTTATAATAAATACAAGTTCCGTTTTGTACATTTTTCTCTAATTAGACACATACAATTAAAAAAACACATTTTAAAATACAATTCTTTTATTTATATGCTTAAAAAAACACACAACACAATTTGCTTATGCATGAATGCACGATTTCCTGTGTTATCTAAATTTTACAACAAATTATACATTACTTGTAATATGTTTTTTATTAACATAGTTTTATTTGTAGATAATTAAAGTTGTATATTCTGAGACGCAGTTTGTTAAACTAATCGCAGGTTGTTTTTGAGAAGATTTCCTACTAAAGGAAAATAGCAAATAATAAAAAAGTAATCATGACCAATTAGCTTTACATGATCTCTTACATCCAAGAAGGAGGTGTGATCTCTTATGTCTTAAACTAAGTTTATACAAAATTTCAACTCAATTGGAGCGATAGTTTTTGCATGATGAAAGAACAAAAATACAAACCTCTAAACTTTTACATTTACGTATTAGTATAATTAGTTGTAATTTTCAAATAATCAATTATAATACGTTTTAAAAACATATTACAGTCGTTTTAAAACATATATTCTATTACAGTCCAAATACAAATTTGTCTACAACTGACCATTCTCCAAGGCCCTAGTAGGGTTTTCTCTCTTTGTCCAAACTCAAGGTCAGCTGTCATCATCATAAATCTATAAATGAGGCTTCATGTGAACACTCTGCAAGTCATCTGTTTACACTCCATTCAAGATCTATGGCAAGTCATCTGTTTACACTCCATTTGAGATCTGCGTTTACCTCTCAGTTTACCAGATACCTTATTTAATCACTGAGAGTGTTTTTAGATTACAACATTTTAGTTTAAAACTTTCAAATCATTGTTATAAGGAAATTGTAAAATTTTTTAACATCTAACTGTACTTGGTTTCACAACAAATAGAAAATATTTACTTTGCAAAGTAATTGGAAATTAATTGATGTGCTTATCAAAACAGCACATACGTGAAGATGGCATATTTTACACTTTATATTATTTTGAATTTTTAATTCACACCAACGCCTTAATTTCAAAACATATTTCAGTAAAAGAAAAAATCTCTAACAATACAAGACTTGATGGAGTATATTAATTTATTCTTTCTTAAAACAAAATAACCCAACAACAAAATAATAACAGTGGCAGATCTAGGGAGTGAACACTGTTTCCAGTGGATTTTTTCACTTATTTAATTGACCGAGCGTTAGAAAACCCTATCAAAGGACAGGAAAAAATTTAATTTCTGTCTGTCCGCTAGATATATAAAAAATTAACTGATTTATGACTTTAAAGTTTGTATGGAGCTTCATTTCTATTAAGCAAAACTGAGTTTGATGATGACTCTGATTAGCTTCATGGAATACATCAATGACCAAATAGAAGGCAAAGCAAAGCCTTTGCACTCTTGACTTTGAACCACTCTTGAAAACTACCCTCCTTGGGCATGCAAGACAACGCAATGGTTTAGGATCTACTTGACGAATAGAGAGCAGATGGTTGAAATTAAACATACTCAACAAAATAAAGTCCAAAAAATTCTAAGGGGTGTTCCACAAGGATCTGTCCTAGCGACTGTACTTTTCACACCTTTTTTTACGATCTCCCTAAGTATCTGGAAGAATTTGCTACAACCTTAATGTATACAAATTAATACAGTCTTGCTTCTGTGTGAAAAATCTCTAGAACAACTAAAGATCCAATCATACATTGCGATGAACATTGCTGTTCAGTATTGCCAATATAACAACCTGGTAGTTGATGAAGCTAAGACTCAGCAAATCATAATGGGCAGTATAAAGGAACAAACAGCTCACTTACCTAGTGTTAAGGTGGCAACAGAACCAAAATACTTGGGAGTGATAATAAAGACCTAAGCTGGACACCGCATATTGAGAATCTATGTAGAAAACTGAATACTGGGATGTATCTTATAACAAGACTAAAAAAATGTTACTAAAAAAGCATACTTAGGACTGATTGAAACTCATCTCTAATATGTTCTCTTAGTGTCGGAAAATCTTCAACAGGCAACTTACATCACATCTTAGTGATCCAGAAGAGGGCAGTGAAGGCACTTATTGGCTTGCAACCAAGAGAGAGCTGTTGCATGTCCTTAATAATGGTTGTAGCTCTGTATATTCAGGAGGCAGTAACATATGTTCATGAGAACAGACTAACCAGAGGCTCCAGCATCCATCACTACAACACTCGAGGTGCAGCAAACTTTCAGCTTCATGTGCACAGGCTAGCTCTGTTTGAAAAGAAGCCCACATACATGGGAATAAAGCTGTCGAACCACTTACCATAAGATCTCATTAAGTGAAAAGTAAATAGTTTCAAGAGTGAAGTAAAGAAGTGGCTACTACAAAATCTCTTGTACACTATTGAAGAGTACTTTGAAAGAGATTTTGTACGATATGATGAAAACTGAAGACAAATCCAAAACTGATACATAAATAATTGAACTCATAGTCTTTATAAAGTCCTCTCTCAGTCCAGTAATAAGCTTAACCTTTTCACCAATTGGTCAGAACTTCCCATCAATGACTCCAGCTATGTTTTGGCAGCATTATTGATGCAAGAGATAACCAGTGCCCCTTTTTCAAGATAACCACCTGTAAAGAATCCACCCATTGTCAATTGGTCGGACTACATCCATGAGTGTATCTTCGATGACTTCTCTCTGCTTCGCCTCTGGAAAGCCTTCGATTTCATTTGCCATTTTTGTGAGTTCTTTGCCTTTTTTCTTGTCCACTGCAAGAACTTGAGCCTCACCGTAGCCTTCTTTCTCAGTGCCTCATTCAAGGGCAAAACCAAGCCGCGTACTTCAGTGCTTGGGGTTCTGTCTGTCTCCTTCTGTATTTTCTTTTACCCTTTCACCATTTGGCTGAGTCCCATTCTTTACCCCACTCCTGCAGCCTGATTATAATGGACACTCTTCACTGAGCCATGCTGTGACTAGGTTTCTTGACCTTCAGCCCACCCAGCTTCTGAGTCGCCTCAGCACGAAAGTCTGGAGAGTATTAAGATATAGACTTCTCAAAAGCTCCCGCTTCTCTGCATAGTCCATATCTATCTCAGATCTTGTGTAAGCATCACAAGATCTCGCCGGAACCTCCAGTGTTCAATGAGACTCGATCCACTTAGATCCTGAACCTGTACTGATAGTACTGGTTCTGTTGTTTCTCAACTTCAAGTGTTTAAGGGCAATTCAGTTTGGTTCTTTCTTCTGCTTCCATGAGCAGTTAGGGTTCTAACATGTCGACCCAGGCAGAGGTCTGGGGAAGGCTAGATTATTTCAGAGTGGCACCTGGTGCTCCGTTAAATTCTCCTCTAAAGGGTCTGGATATACCCACTCTGCCAATGTTTCATGGTGAGACTGTTTCGTCATTGTGGTACTGTTATTACCTGCGGTTCACTCTCATCATAGTATACCAATGGGGTGACATAATATAAAGATTAATTCATCAAATATTAATCAATTAGTTTCTAAATTATCTATTGATTTTTTTTATTTAAAACAGCTACATAGCCAAAGTTTCATGGTTAGACTGTTTCGTCATTGTGGTACTGTCATTACCTGCAGTTCACTCTCATCATAGTATACCAATGGGGTGACATAACATGAAGATTAATTCATAAAATATTAATCAATTAGTTACTAAATTATCCATTGATTTTTTTATTTAAAACAACTACATAGCCAAAGTTTCATGGTTAGACTGTTTCGTCATTGTGATACTGTCATAACCTGCAGTTCACTCTCATCATAGTATACCAATGGGATGACATAACATGTAGATTAATTCATCAAATATTAATCAATTAGTTACTAAATTATCCATTGATTTTTTTTATTTAAAACAACTACATAGCCAAAGTTTCATGGTTAGACTGTTTCGTCATTGTGGTACTGTCATTACCTGCAGTTCACTCTCATCATAGTATACCAATGGGATGACATAACATGTAGATTAATTCATCAAATATTAATCAATTGGTTTCTAAATTATCCACTGAATTATTTTTTCTATTAAAAACATTACTTGTGGATTTATTAAATTCTCCAAATAAATGTAAATAAGACATGTTAAATAAATGATGTTTTTAAACACTAAACTATGAAATTTTATCTTATGTTTTAAAATTATTGTAAATTAATTGTGTATAAATATGTGTTGTAACATGTCAAAATAAAATTGATTACCTTGCATTTAGTGTGTTGTTATGCATGTGAATTTAAACCCTTCACGATTTTTGAAGTAATATTAAGTTCATAGCGATTGTATAAAAATGTGCTACTATTCTGTTCTCTGCCCTAATATTGTGAAAGAAGGATTTCTATGACAACCAAGTCGTGCAAGTAGTTCTGGTGTTTTCTACTAGATGTCAGCACTTCCTTGGTCCTCTGTCATGAGTGTTTGCACCATGGTGAGTTCGCTGTAGTCGCACAGTACAGACAGCTACCACGTGTTGTTGTATGTCAACTGTCCTGGAGTATTTTATGGTTCGCACAAGTAGTTCTAGCATTCATTGTAACAAGGCAATAGCTGACACACTAATTGACTATTGGCTTTGTTTACATGATAATGACACAAACACAGATAGAGAAAATGACTTAGTGACGTATAATAGACAATACAAATTTAAAGACACTAAAAGTAATTTTTTTGCATAAACAAATAAATATCTAAACTCTAAGAATATTTTTTTTTAAGAGCAAAATATTCAGTAAAACAACACAGTTTAAAGTACAAAAAGAACTAAGGAGTTAAAAACGTTACATATTTCTGTTTGTCTGTTGATATTTCTAGATGTGTTCTTTGATAAAGTGGTGTTAAGAAATTTTTTTCATAACAAAAATAAATAACATAATTAATTAAAAATTAATTAATAATAGAAAATTATGCACTGTAATTTTGAGAAGGCTAAATCCTAATAACTAAAACACCATGATGAGACACAATCTGTTTTAAACGAAGAGATTACTTGAGTATGAGAATGGGCTTCTAGATTAGATTAGCTGAAGTCTTTCCTCTTCCCATGGTAGAAAGTATTTTTAAGTGCAGCAAACATATAAGTTTTATTACAACTTATGTATTAGTGTTTACTTTTTTCTTACTTTTTTGACTTATTTGGCAGACTTGAGAAGATGAATCTGAATGATTAGCCCTATGACGGTGATGATAACCAATGAGGTCAAAACATTTGTTTTGCAATCATCAAATCAAGCGGCAAAACTGTTATGTAGATAGGATTCCGACAATGGTTGTATTACAGATTGTCTTATCATAGAAAGTAAATTATGAAGTAAAGAAGAAACAAACGTATTACAAAAATAAAACTGTTAAGATATTTATGCTTTTTTGTTTTAAAATTTGGTCTGTCTTTAAAAAAAGCTTTTTTACCAAATAAAATATTAGAATTTTCATAATTTCCACTTGAGGGCATACAAAATTTCTACAAAATTGCAATAAAAATACTTTGCAATATTCAAATGCTGCATAAATTTACAAAGAACAGATGTGTGCATAACTTTAGGTACAATATGGCATTCTATAATATGTTGATTATACCAAAACATTGCATATTATATAACAAACGTTACACTGAAAACATACTTCCTAGTTGTAAATCTGACTTGGATGACCCATCCAAGATGGCGGACACTCATCAGTAACTGTGAAAGTGCTCCCATCAAAAGTGAAGTTTTTAGTGGTTTAAACCAACAAATAGCCTACTAACTACTCACCATTACAACATCAAGTAACTGTAAGTCTCTTCTAATTATAGACTTATAAGCTACACAACCAAAAGTAAAGAAACACTCGAAACACAATCAACACTACAAGCTAACCTACTTTCAAAGGCAGCAATATTTTACACATCACCATTACTACACAGAAGAAGAACTTGTATCTAACTCCAGAGTAAAACTTTCTATTTGGTGAAATATATGTCTTAAATGAACTTTATTATATCAAAGAGATAGACACTGACCACCTGAAAGGCAATACAAGCTGTGACGTCACACTCACTGCCAGCTCACAGCTACTCAATACATTGCTTCCAACGAAACATTCCAGCTCACAGAAAGACGGCCTGATGTATGTCACAATGGTGAAGCGTTGACCTTCCATATGCTGACTGCTGACTCGCCACCCTGACCTCACACACTGGCTACTGCTTACAGTAATATTATAAAAGCTGTCAATATTCTGTTAATCTGATACCAGTAACAATAGTAAAATAATTCTTTGCCTACATTTTTATTTTTGCATTCATAGAATAATCCCCTTGAGAATAAAATGTCATTAACTAAAAACCCTTGTGGTGTCTGTAGTATTGGGGTCAGATACTCAGGAATTAAATGCACAGGCCTCTGCCAGCTTTGGTACCATGAGAAATGTATTAGTTTACCAAATAAACTTAATAAAATGTCTAGGTCGGATGTCAAGTCGTGGATGTGTGAAAACAAAAAAAACCATAAACAGTGAACGACAAAAAAAATGCACGGAATCAGCAATTGAACTGGAAGTTGACGGAAAGAAAACTCAGAATCCACTCCAAATAGCAGAACACCTAAATACTTATTTCACAACTGTAGCGGAGAAAACACTGAAAGAAGCCGGTCAAAATCTTGACCTCACTGACAACCAAATGGACATAATCAACAATGTTTCTGATTTTAAGTTCGAAATGACAAATCTAACCGAGGTTGAAAAAACAATTCTTTCACTGAAATCAAAACCCTCAGCTGGAATTGACGATATATCATCCACTGTATTGAAATATATAGTCGAAGAAATCAGGCTTCCATTGACAAACATAATTAACAAGTCTCTCTTACAAGGCATTTTTCCAGACGATCTTAAAGTAGCTAAGGTTATCCCGATAAATAAACGAAAGACATGCAAAGTTGCAAGTGATTATAGACCGATATCTCTTATTCCTACGATTTCTAAAATAATTGAAAAAATTGTTTTAACAAGATTGATGAGACACCTCTCTTCTAACATCTCTTATCTGAACACCAACACGGCTTCCTACCTGGAAGATCCACCACTACAGCCGTCATAAGTTTTGTTGAAGGTGTAATAGACCAGTTGGAAGAAGGAAACTTGACCACAGCTTTGTTCTTAGATTTTTCTAAAGCATTTGACAGTCTGGGACATAACTTGCTCATTAAAAAACTTAAAACATTGGGAATTCACAATACAGAAGAAAAAGGTGGTTTTCAAGCTACTTGAAAAATAGAACTCAATTGGTTGAGATCAAATATACAGTGAACAACACAACTTACCATGCAAGATCTGATCAACTTCCTATCAGTAGAGGGGTTCCTCAAGGATCCGTCCTTGGACCAGTACTCTATATACTGTTCACTAATGACTTACCCAATCATCTCAGTGAGTATGCCTCTTCTACAATGTATGCAGACGATACTGCTTTGATGTTGGCAGAAAAGCAACCTGATAATTTAGACTGTAAGGCCTTCATTGCTTTAAATGTAGCCAAACAATACTGTCATGTTAACAACTTGGCACTAAACGAAGGAAAAACAAAGCAAGTACTGTTTAGTAGAGCACAAAATGAAAATGCTGGACTCCCGATGTTAGAGGTGGAGGAAGAAACTAAGTACTTGGGAATTATTGTAGACAGTGCTCTATCTTGGACACCTCATGTTGATTTGGTCTGCAACAAATTGAGTACTGCCCTGTATGTGCTCAAAAGAGTTAGAGCTGTCACAGACCTCGCAACAGCTAAAGTTGCTTATTTCTCACTATTTGAATCCCACATAAGATATGGACTGCTTGTTTGGGGTGGATCAACTGCAGGAAATCTGAATAGAGTCCTAATAATGCAGAAAAAGGCTGTGAGAGTGCTAGCAAGCTTGGGACCAAGAGACACTTGTAGAAGTGCCTTTAAAGACCTTGGTATCCAAACTGTTACTGCCTTGTTTATCTTTCAGTCCATCAATCACATTCTCACAAGCAATGCTGAAAGATTCATTGACATCCATACCCACAACACCAGAAACGCAGTAAATTTCAACCTTCAATCTCACAGACTTGCAATGTTTGCCAAAAAACCTTCCTATGCAGGAGCAAAATTTTTCAATCTACTGCCAAGACATCTCAAAGAAGAGAAGAGACTATTCCCATTCAGGACACGTCTCACCACCTGGCTGGCCGACAAGACATTCTACTCCGTTGAAGAATTTTCAAATTGGAGAGATTTGTCAACCTAATTTATAATTACTTTTATCTATTGACACATATTCTGTACTCTATGTTCATGAATAAAGTTTGCTTTGACTTGACTTGACTTGACTTTGACTTGTGTCAAGTTGGACTGTATCTGAGGACTGCCTCCACAGTTAGTGTTTATTTTGGCATAATTTAAATGTAAAACCAGTTTAGTGATAATTGTACATGTAGCCTACATAAATAATTATATTTAATATGTTTAAATTATAAACTCCTTTTTATACAAATAACATGTACATAAACTTTTACTCAAACAATAAATTGTTTTATTGTAACAGGTGTATGGTATATCCCTAAACATTCTGCAGGATGATCTCTTTTGCTGTGAGTCCCAAGTCTAAGTTACTTCTATTATCTGACAAAGTTTCTATTGTTGGAAAGACAAATTCACATCCCTTGGTATACTTTGCTATTTGCTAAGCCCATCATTATATAAATAATTTTCTAAATTAATGATAGCTTCAGTATATAAAAGAATATAAATACATAGATATTGAATTCTTGAAGTGATATTTGAATACACAAACAATTGACACTGTCAGATGATAAGGTGTCATATTGTTTCCATGCATCACATAAAAAACTATCTGAAGATAAACTTTAATTCATTGTCATAATTAGTTGCTCATAATGTCCTACGTATGAGTTGTAAGAGTTAATAGAGGTAATAAGATACAGTTATCTTTATAAAACATTTATTACATGTTTGGACATAATTACATATTTACATGATTATATTACAAACCCATACAATGGGACAGTTTATGTTTGCAGCATACAGGAAAGAGCTGATAATGGGCTTATTACAAGCAATTAAATATTCTGTATTAAAATTAAGTACAGACTAACTTAGACTTATTCAACTCAAATAGACTATAAGCTATTTTTCTCCATTATGGAGAAAAGTGATAACATAACCCTCTATGTGCTATGAGTTTTCACTCCTCCTTGTGGACAAATTTATTTTGATGGTGAGAAAACTTGTTGGAACAAACTCTCTTAAAATGTTACAATTCATGAGGCTTATTCAGAAAGCAAAAGATAGAAGAATGGTAAATATTTAATAATTAAAAAATTATATGCAGTTTAATTTAGACGTACATGTTATTTCTTACATGGTCTCCTCCATTAAGCTCACAATAAATTTTCTGCACTAGTGGATAAATCTTTTATACCCCCATTCACATTTTTTTTTTAATTCTTAAACATCCATGTAATGATACATTATTCAAGTTTTTGCTATCAGAAGATTGTCACCCACAGACAGTTTATGAAAAAAAACTGGATTTTTCCGGACATTTGCCATTATTCAGTGATACAAAAAAACAGTAACATTACGTTTAGAGATATGCAATACGATTTCTTCCTTAGGTGGACCTAAACAAAGAATTCAGTTTTAGTTTGGTTATGAAACATAATCAAAATCTGAAATTAGAACTATAAGTTATTTTTTTGAAACGTGTAATCCATAAAACGTTCATACTTTTCTTAAAAACATTCAATCACTTGACCACGGGTTGCTTTCTGCAGATCAATTAACCCCTTTGAGAAATACTCATTGTTCTATAAATGTCGAGAAATTTCTTAGCGAGAAAATGTTTAAAACGTATAATCCATAAAACATTCACACTTTTCTTAAAAACATTCAACCACTTAACCACGGGTTGGTTTCTGTAGATCAATTAACCCCTTTGAGAAATATTCATTGTTCTATAAATGTCGAGAAATTTCTTAGCGAGAAAATGTTTAAAACAGTTTGAAACGAATAATCCATAAAACGTTCACACTTTTCTTAAAAACATTCAATTACTTGACCACGGGTAGGTTCTGCAGATCAATTAACCCCTTTGAGAAATACTCATTGTTCTATAAATGTCAAGAAATTTCTTAGCAAGAAAAATGTTTAAAACAGTTTGGGACAAATTTTGCGAAAGTTATCAAGAGTAAAACATCAATTTCAACAAATTAAAAATGTTTATTCGTTTCGCGCATAAGTACATCAGTAAAAATATTTGTAAATTGATACTTTGCTCGTTTTACTCAACACCTGCTTGTACTGTTTAAATTGACAAGCAACTCTCCTGTTTCTTTTGATTTAAAAACTTAGTACTAAAAATAACAACCAGTCATCAAATAAGTATTATGCAGAAAAAAATGCACATTTTAAACTTTGCAGGATTTTTTATAGTATGGGAATCAATGGCAGTCCCATTACACATACTTTAAAAAATGTTGTATTTTTAGTTTAACCCTTTCCGGGCCAGGCGGCAATATATTGCCGCCATAGATCGTGTCTAAAAAGTGCCAGGCGGCACTTATATTGCCGCCTTGATATTCGTCGTGTTCTTAAATAAATACGACGTCAAATGATTAAAGTTTTATGTTTTTTTATTCCCTGGTATATTTGTAGATAATTAATATCAATATCATTTTTATTTTGGAGGTCTATGCATTTTTATTTCGTAATTGTCACGTGACATTATCAGCTGACTCGATCTATTGTTGTTAATTCTTTATGCTTTAGTGTAATTGTACTATTGTATGCTGGGATTCTTCTTCATTATTTTATTTTGTGGTTGTAAATATTAGTAGTGTTAGTAATTACCTGCTTAGCTATTGTGTGTAGTAGTTACAATGACTGATAATTTGCGATCTCACGGGAGTGAAATTGTAAGTAGCATATTTGTAAATAGAAAAAGTGTAAATAAATTTCAAATAAAATTGTGTAAATATTTCTTGGTAAATAGTGTTTTTAACTGTATTGAAACTGTTTATGGATCCTACAATCATCTGTTTACCAGTAGATCCATAATGTGAATATTTATTTTAAGTTTCTTGCAGTGTAAGAGTCAGTTGCTGTATCATTTATAAAATGTTGCGAAGTACCATTATGCGTATTTATACAAAATGTGTCATAAAAAATTGATTTATGAGAGAAATAACACAAAATTGTGTATGGTTGTTCCTTTCTAAATGTACAATATAATAACATAGCTTCCCACATTAAAATTATTTTTCCTTTTTTAGTTATTTACAAAAAAAATAAAAAAATAAAAATTTTTTATGTAATCCAGTAAAACATTATTTTTTTTAAATTTTAAATTACTTAAAACTACATCTATATATTTTTTTCTTGATAGTATATATCTATACGAGTAATTTGGTGCAACTTTTAGGTCATTCTCTAATTTTTATTAAAAGTTATAAATTTTAATCTAAGAGACTGCAAAATCACCAATTTTAGCCTGGCACTTTTGACTAGTCACAAGGGGATATGATATGTGAACAAATTTTGCAACATCTCATATTTGGTCCTGGCCCTGAAAGGGTAAAAAAAAAAATGCTTTTTACATTTTTAATTGTATATGTAACAAATTTAAGATCACTTGTCATTATCAGTTGAATATAAAAAGAATCACAATACATATAATACATGTAACATATTCTCTATACAAATTAAATTAACTTTGTATGAATACAAAATTAAAATTCTACTGTACTAATTGTTCACAAATGTTACATGGGTACTCAGCAGGCTATTCTCCTATGTTTTTGTCTTATATAGTGAAGTTATAAATCAAATGTTTACATACTGGTACAATAATTTGTTATAAAACCTTTAGTTAAACATGTAGGTTTTGCACTTTGACACAAAATACACTTTAGCTACCTTTATACTTATTTGCTTTATTACATATTACATTACAGAATTTTAACAACATAAAGACGGTATTTTGATTTTCAATATGTATTTTACCATTATTTTAAGCTCTTTTTGTATATTATGATTAATACTTACAGAATTTTCTTGGTAAATACATACAAACCCAAAACCAAGGATATATCTGGCAGCTTAGCTCTAGAAGTGACAGGTGCTAGTAGTTGTTCAAATGGCAGTTCCTGATATCAGACCCAATTACATTGTGTCGTATTATGTTAGTTTTGAAGGAGTAAATATTATCCGATAGTGATAAAACTCATGTGTTTGCAAAGAAGGGTTAAACTTGTCACTAATACCTTGTGTAATTTAGTTTTTATACTATTTATAGATTTCTCTATGGACATAAGAAAACGGATATATTTACACTTGTGTATATTGTAAATATAGGTATGTTGCATCCGTCCTTTTTATATTTACTTTTAGTTTATTTATAATCAAAATGATTCATAAACATTGTTTTAGGGCCCTAAATACATTATATGTCAACATGTATAAGATAGATTTTTGTCTATTCGCTTATAAATTAAAAATAAGTGTGTTTGTACATTTTTGTAAAAATATACATAAAAAGTGTAAATATGTATTTTTAAAGATATACAAATGATATATTTTTGAAATCACCACTACATTTTTGATGACTTGTATATAATTTAAGATTAAGAACATTATACAGTAAATATTATTAAAAAAAATTATAAACATTTCTTTAAGTTTGGGGCATTGATTAAGTTTATAATATGCTTTAGAAAATACAAGAACAGATGGTCTAAAACACCCTGCCAATACAGAGAATTTACATTGCAACTTCTAGAGTTAAAACTTGTTTTTCTAAATCCAAATCCTTTTCTTGCACTCATGATGTGGTACTTAAGATAAGAAATAATTTTGTTCGAAAAAATTAAATCCGTTCTTAAAATCATAAACAAACCACTGCTTGTTTGTAATTAAAACACTGTACCACCTTCTACATAATATACTCATATCGTATAAATCATAAAAATATATATGTGTATCCAAAAAATATTAGTGGAAAAAAATTATAATTAATACAATATCATTTTTCCACTACAAACATCCTTTTTTTGCAGTACGTACCAATTTAAAAAATACTAAAGCGTAATTATATTTATTAAAAATAATAAATAATGTAATTAATGTTTTCATTATTAGAAAACAATTTAGGAATCTTCCCCTCAACTCTCAGTAGACCTGAGAAGTTTTTCAAGCCGCTTGCCGATGAGCTTGGGGTAAGTCTCATTTTTGATGCGGAATTCCTTACTCTGGTGTGTAACGGCACCATGAGTCAGCTGGAAATCACACAGGGCCCGTAGAGGTTGCAGAAGTACCGCCTTGTAAGCAGCCGACCGCTCCACAAGCGCCAGTGCCTCTGCAGCAGTTTCTAACGTCGAGAGGCAACCGTCCGTTCCGTTGGCTGACTGCGGATCACATACTCACTCGTCACTCCCAACACAAGCTTCACCTGCATAACAATTTATAAAGTAAAAACTAACCAAGTGACATTGATACTTTCAGCTTAAATTCATTCTACTGTTTTGTTCACTATTGATTTGAATCGAAACAAAGTAATAATTAACTTTTGTGATCAACATTTTTTTGAAAACTCTAGTCATAAGTCTAGATAAAACGGAGAAATGAATACGTTCTGCAAAAGTGAAAGAAAAACGATAAGTAGGTGTTAAAAAATATATTAATATAAATAGTGAAAGAGAGCAAAAAATGTATACTTAAGCTAGGAGTAACGGCATTAATAAAATTAAGACATGGTAGACAAAATAAGTACGAAAATTTACAATACTCACTTGCTTCATTGAATGTAGGATTGGTGAGTTGTTGTAAATGGTCTTAGCCTGCGGCCATGTTCCATCGATGATCACAAGATTGGTAGGCTTGGAGGTTAGCAGTAAATCATCCAATGTAGTGGCAGCCCTGCTCGGATACAGCAGTACCGAATGTGGGTCGGAGAGTATCTCAAGCAGACCATCATGTCTTCAAAAACAACATTATTCATAGAGAAGCTTATACAACAAGGTGCCACTCCTGTAAAATTTTTGGTGAACCTAAAGTTAATTTTCATCTTGTATTTAACACTAAAACCCCCTAGCAAAACTATATGTTTTTGTTTACTAAGAGACATTTCAGCTATTACAGACTATCCTGAATATTTTGTGTTGCAAAAATGTATCAACACAAAACACTTTAAAACTTTCTGCAATCTCTAAAAAATTTTGGACTTTTAAAATTAGCCAATTTTGTTTAATGGCACAACCATTGTAGCTGTTTATTTTTAAAGCAAAACACACATACAGTACAACCTCATTTATCCAAAGTAATTAGAACCAGAAGTAACACAGCTAAATACAAATCCGGATGTTATTATATTTTAAACATTATTTGATGAACATCAAACATGATTTAATAAATAAATGTTGGAAATTTAAAAATCTTATTTTTTTAAATTTGACTCTCCAATTTTGTAAAACTGATCCAGATAACCCAGAAATCCAGATAAATGAAATCCATATAAATGAGGTTGTACTTTAATATGATACATTTAATGTCTTTTTTGTTACATTTCATAAAACTCCATAACCATCAGATTCTGGGTAAATTTGATTTGTGATGAAAATCAAAATATAGTACATTTAGATATGCATAATTTTCAAAATTAGTTTATTAACATTCATAAATATTCAAATAGGTTTTATTCAACTTGAACAAATAGAAATTAACCTAAAATTATTTAGAATTTTCATTACTTGACCCATTGGCTTAGTTGTTATTTTTCCAAAAGTTCACAAACCAAAACTAGCAAACGACCCGCAGTAACAACATCACTGTTGTGTATTCATATTTATCTTAAAGCAATATGAACGTACTTTATATGTTGTGATTTACTCATTATTTTAGTGACCTATCCTGCAATCATTCGGTGATTTTATTAGCAAATTGTTTTAGTTTTAATCACATCTGCTAGGTGTCAGAATCAAAAAGTTTCTGTAGCGCTACTAGGTAAGGCAACTACCCTCCACCATACCAATCAGCCTACACGCTGTTACTTTGGCTGTCTAATCGTTACCAGCACTGATTAGTGACTAATAGGTTTTTATTTAAGGAATAGGCTTAAGAAATGGATTGAAGAAAGCATTTAGGAAGCTGCCAATTGATTACTGCTAAAAATTAGGTATTATTTTTAAGTTCGTTTCATACCATAACAATGGTTAAGTGACAGATTTGGCACAAAATGTCATAATGTTTGAATTAACAAAAACAATAAAGTATCGATATAATGATAAAAACGTACATGAAAAATCTTTTATTATGTTTTAAGCTTGTTGAATGTTTGCTCAAAGGGTTAATTTGTCTAAAATGTAAAAGTATCCGATTTATAAAATGAAATGGAGTGTCATTCTTTATTTGACGCAGAATTAGGGATATTTTATGTTATGCCAATTGCAACATTCATGGTTAGGTTACACGGAGTTAGACCAAACAGAGCACTCAGTCTTTGCATCAGCTGCAGTAAAGATGTTTGTCAAGGAATTACAGTTATTACAGAGCTTGGTATATCACACGAAACTAACTAGTATTTTTATAAATAACGGTTTAAGAGTGACTGGCGAGCAAATATTTTAAATATAAATTATAACTCACTTGTTTCATTTCCTTAATAGTATATACTTTCATTTTCTCATCGTTATGTTCATATCTTGTATCATTTTAATTTTTCTTTTTGTTCCATCTGGAACTTGGTCCTTTGAATAAATCCTATGTGCAAAATATTTTCTCTTATTAACACTTCAGCTAATACAATGTTAAACTAAGTTATTGCAATGGTATTTATACTCTTACGTTTCAAATACATCAAGGCTCAAGTTTACTCTTGAAGTCTAATTTTGTTTTATGTTTATGAAATAATATCCTTGTTTAAAATCTGTTGTAGACAATGGTTGATTTGAAAGGAAAACAGGATTCGGACATTTGCCATCCTTAATTAAGTATTACAAGGACAGAACACTCCATTTCGAGGATTGGAATCTATCCTCTTCATCAGATGTAAAAATACTTTTTGGTGGAGATATTTCTATTAGACTTTCATTGCTTTCCCTCATGGAGACATCAAACTAAATGATAACACATGAATCCCCTTCATTCGCCAAACCAGGGAGGTACAAGTCCAAAAATCTTCTTTTTTTGATGTGTGTGTAGTACACTAGGAAAATCCTTAGGACAACAGTTTATCGAAAGCAAACACACACCAGTCAATACTTACATTTTCAATTTAACCGTACAAAATCTGTCAAAGAAGGAATTAAGAGTCCTTGTTTGACAGAGCAAAGAGCTTGTTCTTGGAAAAAGATAGACAAACAGAAGGAATAAACCAATTTAAATCAGATCTTATACAAAATGGATAACCTCTGTCTATCACATATAAGTGCAAAAAAGGTTTTAGAATACACACTGAGTTAGAAAATTATAACAAAGGAAAATTTACCTATGTGTCAATTCCTCAAATGCCAGGAGTATTAAGAAAAGCTAAAACATCAGCCAAAACACTCATGCAAAGTCTCAAAAAAACCAGACAAAAAAATGGAACACAGAGCTCAAAAACCTGTGTTTACATGATAAATGCTATTGTGATAGGAAATATAAAGATGAGACAAAACTACCACTAAATATGAGAGCTAAACAACATACAGACAATATGAGAAAACGGCTATTAGAAAAGTCTAGAATTGCAAGTCTAAAAATCACCACATAAAGTGGGATGAAGCAACATAATACACCGTGAAAAGAATATTTTTCAATAACGCAAACCTCTATGAGAGGCTTGAACGCTTTTTAGATGAAATGAAATTCTAAATTCTGAACAGTATGGCTTCAGAAAAATTACATCAATCAACACCATAAAATTAACACCTTAAATAGTGTTGTTAATGGCTTTATAAATCATACTAATTGACCTACCCAAAGCTTTCGTCTGTGTGTATCATGCAAAAATTGCAGCAGCACCAGTTACAGATAAACGCATCCAGAGTCAGCAGAAATGTGGCTTGTTTCCTTTTAAGAATGCGTGCAAGTTTCACATTTCAAACAAAAATGTGGCATGCAGGGTCTGCCGAATTGTGGCTTGCTTATAAAAGGCCAATGCGTGTAAGTTTCACATTTCAAAAAAAAATGTGGCATCCAGAGTCTGCCGAATTGTGGCTTGCTTATAAAAGGCCAATGCGTGTAAGTTTCACATTTCAAACAAAAATGTGACATCCAGGGTCTGCCGAATTGTGGCTTGCTTATAAAAGGCTAATGCGTGTAAGTTTCACATTTCAAAATGTGGAATCCTGGGTCTGCCGAATTGTGGTTTGCTTCTTCTTAAGAATCAATTCCAATGCATGCAAGTTACACGTTTCAAACAAAAATGTTAAAACTGGAGGGGGAGGGTTGTGACGAACACAAAATGGAATGAATTTTCAGGCTGCAAAAAGAGACAGGGAGAATCCTTGCATGGTTGAATCACAAAAACTCCTGTTGAGATTCTTATAGGGATTTTGGATTATTGACCTTGCCCTGTCTCTATGTTTTTGACATGATCCTGTTCTGAGTTCCAAAGTGCAAACTCTAAGAAATGGAGTAATATATGCAGTAATACTTTAAACAAAGCACCTAGTAATTTTTGACATAATACAGTACGAGTAGCAACAAAAACGCACTGACAATCAATTGTAACAATTTTAAAAATATTGTAAGTTTTGCTTACAGTTAGTAACTGTACACAACCATAACTTAAAACGTCTGTAAAAAAATTACTGGCACAAAATGTAGCGGTATAAATTAGAAATACTGTACTAACAAATATTACACTGCAAGTCTAAAATTACACTGAGATAATGAGCCCATGTCAGTCCAAATAACGATTGCACAAGTAACAGTCTAGGCTGATGGGTTGATATGACAAATGCAAGAGTAATAGTCTAGGCCAGTGGTTCCCAACCTTTTGTGTTTGGCGACCCACTTCCAAATGTTTTTTCACATTCGCGACCCATCCCTCACCCGTGATTTTATATATACATATGTATATATAACATTAATATAAAATACACATGATTTATATTTATATACGTGTATAGAAAAAAACGTAAATTGTAAATAAATATGTAAACAGCTTAGTATTGAAAACATAGAAAGAGTTTATTGGTTATTCAAGATTACAAATAATTTTTCTATAATACTAGTGTGACTTCTGGCATTGTTTTGACTGAACAAGTAATTCAATGTCAGGATTAAAATTAGATATTTTGAGGCGTAAATCACTTTCAACGTCCACCAGTCTGTTTCTATACTTATTCTTGATGTGAACCAAGGTTGAAAAGGCACGCTCACAAATACATGTTGTCGAAAAAACCATTAGGAATCTCATTGAAAATTTTGACATCTTAAGAGTGGGATACTCGGAGAAAAAGGCAAAATTGGGAACACTGGAAGTAAGAAGAGCAAGAAGGAAGCTAAGAATTGAAAAAAAGCAAAAAGACAAGGAAAGAGAAGGTGTTTTGCTGCTGGTTAGATGTGCTAAATTAAAATTTTAAACAATTTTAATGTAAATATTAGTGTTACAAAGACTTTGACAGCGATTTTCCGAAACCTGTGTTTTACATTACCGTCACAACTCAAAAACTATTTGTGCTACAGCTACAAAGTTTTTACGAGTTACTCAGTACACATATAGCTGCAATGTGAACTACAATCATAAGGGTGAGTAACGACATTTTATTGTGTACTGAGCTTCCACCCTCCTAGAAATACGTGGCGTTGGCCGTGGACGCGGATGCGTGTCTGGTAGTTTGATGGGATTCGAGACCGTCGCGGCATACGCGGACGTTCATACTATGGATGGACGGACGTGATGCCACGGCAGTGTGACATGGCCTTACGAGTGACAGTCACGCCGCGACCCACCTTAATTCCGCCCGCGACCCACTAGTGGGTCGCGACCCACCGTTTGGGAAACGCTGGTCTAGGCCAATGGGTTAATATGACAAACGCAAGAGTAATAGTCTAGGCCAATGAATTAATATTACTACTTATTTTGTATTAAGAATAAAATATTTGTATTAGTAACACATGTTTAAAAATTAAATTTTTTTAATATTTTGACCAGGTTGAAAATCATCAATCATTTCAAAACAGTGTAATTAAATTTTCACTATTTTTCAGTTGTATTGTGACACTAATACAATGACCATAGCTATACTTTACATTTCCATAACTTAGCAATATTTAAAAGTTGATATTCAAATTATTACATTTTCAAACATTTATATAGATGCAGAATTTGTAATACGAAATTTCTATGAATACAAGAAAAACCAATATATGCTAGTAATAGTTATTAGAGGTAGAGACACTGTGATGCGTGAAAAACTATTAAAATTGCATAGTTACATGTGTTAACTTAATATTAATAATTCTTTTAGATATAACTGTATGTGAGATAGTGACAGATATTAAAATGGCGATCCAACTAAAATATCCCATGTATAAGCATAATGTGTTAATATTTAAATAAATTCAAATAATCTAATATTATTATTTTTTTCAAACCCTTTCACTTCCATAAAGCTCAAACAAGCTCAGAAAATATTTGCAACAGTCAAAATTGCAAATCTAGACACCAAGAAATTTAAAGATGGCTGTTCCTATCAAGAAGTATTTACCTCTGCTGAGGAAACTTTTTTCCTTTGTAAATGAGACAACGTCCAGGAGACAGGCCAAGACTCAGCATTGGTGCAGTTCTGAGACATCTCTTCTCTTCCGCAGGATGCTGCAGCAGCACGACACGAGATACTGGGCTTAGCGGCTCGCTGGGCAGGTATGGGCACCAGCAGACATTGCTTGGCCGTCTGGGAACAAATTAGAATGTAGTCCATCTCACTTACTTCATAATTTGTTTGCAAAGTCTTAGTCAAATTGTTTTTCTCCATTCACCAAATAGTGAAATATAAAATGAACAAATAAAAAGCAAATATTTTTGAAAAAATATAATATTTTAGTTACATTTAAGTAGCATTTAAAATACAAACCACTTGGTACTTAATTGTAAGCAACTTCCTTAATTTATATCACAATATTTTCCTCAGCAAAATTTTCTGTTCTCATTGACTACGGGCGAACACATGCTATATGATTTACCCTTCCTAGAACTTCCAGAGTAACGGAATTTTCTGATTTTGCACTTTCCACAGACATTAAATATCATTGACAATACTGTTATCAAATTTTAAAGACTAAAATATGTAGACTGTAAACTGCATGTAACCTCCACGTGCATGATCCGTACAAGCCTTAACTATGAGGTGGATTTACCGAGTTAAAAAGGACATGAGTAGAAAGGGATTAACACTGCAATCAACAGAGGAATCATGTTTGTCTGAAGAAATCCAAAAAAGTCTCTAACAAAGAAATTTAAAATGAACTCAATAACTCATTGTTTGAAATCAGAGAAACCTAGACCACAAGATATAGTGTAATATGGGTGAAAAGGTATTCTCATTGTCTCATCAGGTGCACAATTGAGTGCACTACGATGTGATAGACACAATCTCAACAAACGGTGAAGCAACATCGTAAAACTCAAATAGGCTATATAAATTTCTAAATAGTTTAATGAAATAATTTTAAAACCAAATTCCGAGACTTTTGGATGTCCTGAGACAATCTTTTGGAAAATGATCAAAAACCAAGACAATTCCGGTTTTCCGGGATGTTTGGTCACCTTAGATTAAGGGGGTGAAAATCAAAATAAAGATTGTTTTTAATATTGACATTAGAGATCCCACATATTACCTTATATTAGGCTAGTCTACTTACCAAAACACAATCTTTTCTATTTCTAGCCATAGCCCTTAGCATATAATTTTTAAATAAATCAAGATTTATTACATAGTTTATTTGGGCCATATAATATCTTTTAATTGTAAGGGTAGGGTACAATAAGCGGACCCGGTTTTTTTATATCGAAATTGGCAAACGATATTACTTAATCATAACCATCGATATAATAAATCGATACTGATTAATATTATTTTGAACAATTAACTTAAATAATCTATACCAACAGCTGTAAACAATTTCAAATAATACTCCTAATGTAATGTTTCAATTTTATATAAGTAATATTTGATTATTAAAAATGGCAGTCAATTTTAGAAAACTACACAACATTGCTTTGAAAGATGATAAGTCATGTTTTTCGTGACTTCAACATGTTGGACTCGTACCGAAAATCCCATTATGTGAAATTTGTGGGAAAGAAACAATTGTAACTGTGAGAGGAGCAAATATGATCGTCTTAAGTTTTCCTAATTTTGGTTATAATAATTTGTTTGATCACTGTAAGTTAAATATTAAATTCATATTTTAATTTAAATCATAATATGATTGTTATTGAGGACTATAGATGCTTTACCTATATCGATTAATAGTCTAGGATTTGAGATTCGAATATTAGGTATCGATGATTACATTCTTCGATATAAAAAACCGGGTCCGCTTATCGTATCCTACCCAATTGTAAACCTAGACCTATATTTGTAATATCAGTATTACAATGTAGTCTGCACTGAAAAATGGCATCTTAACTGAAATAAACAATTTCAACAATGCGTGCAAATAAGAATTATACATACTTGCATTTATCACAGATATCCCGCTTTGAGGGAGGATCAGCAGGTAATCCAACAAAATCTTCCCATATAGAATCCATACTCATAAAACACTAGAACATTATTATAGGTAATACTGCATTAAGAATAAGGCAATCTAGAGTGAATCCATTGTCCTAATCATTAAATGAATTGATATTTACATAAAACTGGTTTGATAAACTATTACTAATTTCACTAGTCTCTAACTGAAAAGTTTATATCACATGAATCTATATTCTATATTATAACTAAATCTAAAAACTAAGTATAAAAATATACAATTATTAAAAAATTATACGTTAAATATGAAATATACTTTAAAATTAAAATAAAAAATTTCACAACAAATCGAATAACCTAATTTGAATGATTTAGAGTTT
Organism: Homalodisca vitripennis; assembly: GCF_021130785.1. Classification (NCBI taxonomy): domain Eukaryota; kingdom Metazoa; phylum Arthropoda; class Insecta; order Hemiptera; family Cicadellidae; genus Homalodisca; species Homalodisca vitripennis. The sequence continues at coordinate 125,072 of NW_025778165.1, forward strand.
TTGAGGTTAGATTTATTTTTTTCTTTCTGTTTGTTTTGCACATTAGCACAAACAAAGCATGCTTTGGAATAAGCCATGCTGCTTCAAAGTCCGATAAAATTTATTGTGGTTTCCCTGTTAATTACATTAATATAAAACAGGTTTAAACAGAATAGAATTAGTAAAATTTGTTAGTGAATGTTAAAAATATGTAAAAAAAACATTGGTCTGATTTGTGATGTATTGTTATTTACGTGAAAATTGAGAATTCCGGAATCTAGGTTAATGTGGGAAATGAATAGCTGATGAGAATTAGGATTGCTACTCGCCAGAGACCCTTAAGACATTCCTATTACGAAACTTGGGCCACGGTTGAAGTACCCTTTTCAGGATACATATATGTAATATGTATGCTGATGAAATAAATGTTTTCCCTTTAATAAACTTACTAATTGAAAATAGAAAACGGGAGAGGAGAGCTTTAATAAGCGGTCTACGGTGCGGTTCCTCGACTAAGAGAGCAACTATGGCTCATTGCCATAACTGTATTTAAGACGATCTAATAGAGGTTTACCACTACAGATTTCCCACCTTCCACTCAAGCTGAGGTACGGGGCCTTGGAATATGTTAAATGCTAATAATATTAAAAGTTGTAAGTTTTAAAGCCATCTGAGAGTATTATTCTTCTTCTTATTTTATGTTTTACAAAAACAGCTGTAACATAAGCTAAATTTAAATCTTTTGGAGACCACCCGATAACACAATAGAATTACAATAAAACAAAAGAGAATAACAGGCGCTTGCAAAAATGGCTATATCTTAAGAATTACAACACATATACTCCACCTTTTACCTAGACTTTAAAAATTCTAAAATGGTCTTCCATTATACATACCTTATACTTGAAATATATAGTTAGTTGTATTACTGAAATAATATTTATTATACATTTTCCTGATAACTAAATGTTGGGATAAAAATGTATGTGTATTTTATAGAGGATATATTTACTTTATATACAACTAGACGAATTTTGAAACAGGAAATAAGAAACTGTGTTTTACCAACAAATTGTAGTATAATTCCTTGGTTTTTACCGCCACTAAGCGGTTGACGTTCACTGCATGTATTGTGCATAGACGCAACAGACGCTCTACGATGAAAAATTGTCATATAGACAGACAATATGAACTTCAAGTTAAATATCATTTACAAAGTACAATATTTTGTTTTTAAGTCATTTAAATTTTGGGTTTCATACACAAAGTGTGATAAAACACGTCATAGCGATATGTAAATAATTGATGAACGTACACGAATATAAATCAATGAAAAATAAATCTATTTATGCATTAGAAACAGGGGCGCAGCTAGGCTGGTGCGGTGAACTGGGATCCCCGACGTTTGGAATTGAGATTCTGACAACCTGCATCTTAGCTAGTTTCTTATTTCTTCAAAGCCGCATTCTCGCATCTAGTTTTCTCTTTAACTCAAAATTAGTCATGATAAATCATTTTATTCATAGTAAGAAAACTTCTTAAAATAAAGATATTTCTTCAAAAAGCAAATTAATTTGATTCAAAAATATCATTTACACTCTCTTTAAAAAGATTATCATATAGTTTTACATGAGAGTAACAGCGAATCTGACACATGCATTGCATACTAGTAGCAGCGCTAGCATTAGAACTAGCACTGAGCAGCGTGGTTCCCCCACTCCTCTTCATACCCTCCTTTCATGTTCCACAGGTTTCACGGTCTCAGTTTCAATACGCCCATTGTGGTGATGTGATGTGACTCTTGTGTTAATCTGGCAAAGTGTAATAATTAATTACAATTAAATACTGATGGTAAAATAAAGAGAATTCATAAGAGTGGTTTTCAAAAACGATAATAAAAGAAATCCCAAAAAAATGGAGCTGCTCAGTATTCAAGCTCAATGTCTAATCGATTGGAAAATAGTTCTGCAAGTTCTGCTTCTCCATCCATAGAATTACTTCAAGTGACGATGATAATTCTGTCTATGGTAAGTAGAATATACGTGTATCATGTAGACAACGCCTAAGATGGGTTTAACTTGGCCAAACAAAGGTGTATCTATCAAAAGTGTTTGTATTATCTATATATATAAAAATGAAACTGTTCGTGTGTAACAGCATCACTCACAAACGGCTGGACGGATTCGCCTAATTTTTTTTTTAATTTGTTCGTCTTGATCTGTAGAAGGTTATAGGATACTTTTTATCCCTTTCCCGATTCAGGATTCCGCCCCACTGGTTACAGAAATACCCGTAAGAAATGCATTGCAGCAAACATATGTTATTAAGTGAAAGAGTCTTTTCAAATTTTTAATCAGCTGTTCTTTGTAAACATATATAATGCGACAAAAAATATATAAATTTCTTTACACTTATAGTTTTAAAGCATAGAGTAAGCTTAAGAGAAACGACAAATTTTGTTTAAAACTGTTTCTGCAATCATAATGTATAAAAATGAATGTTTGTGTGTTTGTCCTTTATAGACTCAGAAACTATTGGACCGATCACTATGAAAATTTGTATTTTTCTATGTAGAAGGTTTATACGCAATGCCCATTGATGTAACTAACCACCAGGCTGTACTGCAAGATATAAAAGTTATCAAAGCGCCTGCACATTATAAACTGCAATTACAACACAGTAGTTACGTATATTAAAATATCCAAACACTATTTGAAGGCAAAGAAATATACGGGCAAAGCTTAAGAGACGCGTGCGAAGCCGCGGGAAACAGCTAGTTAAATATAATGCAACAATTAATTCTGAAAATTTTGAAATGAGTGAATCTGATGTGTATTCCATGACTGCTACTAAAAGTAATTCCTATCTGTAACAGCTTTTTTTGCGTTTATTACGAAAGAAGACTACGAGCTCCCTGCTGTGATAACAGACCATAGGATCAAGAAAGACATAATTGTCAATATATCCTGTCAACCTCCCGGATGGTCCCCAAGAGATTCTGCTCAGAAGGGAAGATCTTTTCATGTTAATTGTGGTTATTTCCGGGACTCGTGGGAGACTAGAATATGTGACTGGCAGCATTTAATAGATCTTATTAAAACTCACAAGGATTCAGAACACCACAAAAATTATTGCCTTCTTTATTTAAACATGGCGAATGTATAGCACAGTTGATTGGGCATTGGATACTAACTTAAAGAACGAACTAAACTACTGGAGAAAGGTTTTAAAAAGGGCTAGAGACGTTTCACTGTTGTTAGCTACTTGCAATCTTCCGTTTCGTGGTAAAAGCAAACACATTCTAGATTCAAATAAAGGAAATTTTCTTTCAATCATTCAACTTCTCTCAGAATATGACCCATTATTAAAGGGACTTTTGCAAAAGCCTAGTGGTCCAAAATATTATTTGAGGCCCACTATACAAAATTAACTGATTCATTGCCAAGTGTTGAAGTTTATAATTCAATTGTTTCGGACATCAAAAATGTACCATTCCTTTCAATTACAGTTGACAACACACGGAACATAGCGCGGTTTTTAGGTACTTCAAATAATCAAAGGCGAAAATGGAAACCCGCATAACAATACATACAGTGTGACAGAAACACGTTATAGCGGTCGGTGAATAAGTATCGTAATAATTAATGAACTACACGAATATAAATCGATGAAAAATCAATCGATTTATGTATTTAGAAGTGTGCCATTAAGGTATTATTTCATAAATTAATGTAAATGTTACAATTTCACACTAAACTATATGTAGTTTACATTTTAATGAGCTGCTATCCACATTCAGGTCAGAACGACAGATAGCAGCTTTCAAACAATAATCTTCAAATATAAACCTTCCTCGGATTAAAACTCTTTGTCTATGGACAATGTTTATAAAAGTACTATATTACATCTGCGAGTGGGAAGGTAAAAAATAAGGTTAATATTCTTTGTCGGTTTGTTGTTTTATTGTAGAAGACACAATTGACTATCCATTTTCATTACTACTAACCTGTTAACGCATTCACGTTAAACTAAATTTAACACAGTTTTGTATTTTTCATTTCAATTTTTAATAAACATACTTCAGAAAGAAACAACAAATACCTCAAACTAACCCAGCCTGCAACCTGGTGGACACAAGTTAAACTAGTATTAACACGATTGTCAGCCTGGATTAAAACATAGAATAAACAGTGAATAAATTAGTTTATATTTGAATTCATATGATCAAATTTTGGCGTTTAATTATTTTTATCTTCATCATAGACATATTTATAAAATAAATTCCAGGAGCATGTAAGAGATCTACATATACTCCTGTCAGTTGCACTATAATGCAATGTTATGAGACAATATTCGAGTGAGTGCAAGTTGGCTTCAGTAGTACAAGTTTGGCGTTAGGATTTTGCTGATAGCCCTGCCTTGAACTTATTTCTTGTATAACAACCCTAGCGTGAATACAAGGATAACAGCGCTGACTACAGTTACAGATTAGGCCTACACTAATTCCTTTTACATTCAACGGAGCAGCCTAATTCGGTTTATAACGTGTTGTAATAACCTATTATACTTTAAATGTTATTTGATGTGAGTTTAGTTTCGAGAATCAAAATATAATTTATGTACTGAATCAGGTTAAGTGTATGAAAGGATTATACAAACCGGACTTTGGCTGAAAAACAATATTCATTTATTCAATCTGGTATGTGACGGTCTTAATTCGAGATTTATGTCCCGACTTAGTACTTATCGTTAAAGTTGAAATACTTTCTACTTGTGCTATTTCACTGGGGACTAAAGTAAGACTTGCAGTTATAGTATAGGGCTATAAAGATGTATAAGGTTGCTACGGTTAAACTGTGGAGTTTCACAGCACCTAGACGTATTCGCGCCATAGCATCTAAAATTCAACCGTTCAATAAGGTCGATTCTCAGAGCACCTAATACCATAACCCCTAATATCACAGCACCAAAGTTTTTAAGAAATATCCCAAAACAAATTTCAAGTAGTGTGTTTATTTACAGATTTTTCTTCCATATAAAGTAAACAAATTCAGGTAGCTCAATACAAACTATACGGGCTACGCTTCGAGACGTATCAAGAAACAAGAAAAATATTACAGTTTGTTTTTCTAAAAAAGGTCTTTGATGAAGCCGGGTCCTGGCGACCTCTCTCACATGCTAAAATATCACTGCAAACGGTTTACTTTTTATTACAACAGTATCTTGATTTTTTTGGCTGAGACAAGAGTAAAGCTCTATACGTAACAGAATTAACCCCTTCACCACCAATTGCAATCTACCTAATTCAGCTTTGCCAAAAAAGTACAGTTGTTTAATTCCTCAAAGAATAATATATTGTATAAAAGTGTATTCTTGATTCATGGTTGAATTTCAAAGCCACTTTTACCAGAGGATTAAAACAAAGACAACATAACCAATAACATTGCTAGATACAGTAGGCTATAAAGAGTGTTAAAACCGCATTCTACTGCCTAAGAGTAACACCGTAAAGGATCTTGCGAGAACCTCGTTCATTACAAGTCACCGTATCGCAGGTAAAGGGAAAAATAAATTCTACGATCGAGATCGTTACATCTTTAGTAAAACATGTTATGCGACACTTAGTCTAGTGTACTTCTGCTTTATTTTCATAGTGTTCAATTATTTTCTTTATCTGTTCTATATCTTATACTCACTAATTATACAAAACAATATTTACTGTGATATGTAAACTAAGAATAAAAAAATATACGTTTAATCATCCCCTCATTTGATTAACGATTAGTTCTTGGCTCAAGAAAACGAATGTTTTAACATATTCAAATTAAAATTTATTTTTGTCAAATTAAAACACATATATTTATCTAACAGGTTATTATTTGTTGTTTATCGAGTAATAAAAATCAAACGGATTAAGCACATGTAAAATATGAAATTATTACAGGGCCATTAAATGTTACTTAAATAACATTCTTTCCTGGCTGAATGTTAAAGTATCATCCTGGTCGGTGCAATAATTTGCCTACACTGCCTCTTTTGTGAAATCAGCCATTTTATTAAAAGGATAAGTAAATCAAGTATATGTTCCAGTTCAAAATATATAGAATAATTACCTATCAATATAATTATACTTCAAGTGCATTTAGAACACGTGGATTAACAGTAAGTAATATACTTTTAATATTAATACAGGTATCTCGTATAATAGAAATAACCATAATATAATATAACCATCATGCGAGTTATCTTTAATTTGATTTCTACAGTGAACTGTATTTATTATCTCTACAATAAGTATATCCATGGAAACTGATGAAGATAAATTTAAAAAATATTCGTAATACTTTAATTTGCATCCAGGGTTACAAAAGAAAATAAAGGGGGAAGTGTCTGTGGAAAAAGATTTTGGTGGGTACTGACGTACTTGATCGATTTGTCTGTATTTTCAATCTTTCAGAAGAGTAAGATCAACTTGCGTATTCTTCTCATATCAAGGAATTCACCCAGTCTTATCGAACGAACAGATCCCATCACTGAGAAAAGGAAAGATCTTTAACTGTTTTAGTAAGCTAAAACCAATTATTAGTCCGTTTCTTTGAAGAGGATAAACTGAACCACTCAAGACCGAAGGCAGCGGAAACATTTACTTTTGCGACTATTCGCCGAAAGGATGTCCGATGCTAAGAAAATAAGATTGAGATGATGACGCTAAAGTGAAAAATTATTTATTAAACTCGTTTAAAATGATATCTTCCTAAGGTATGTATTAGTAACTGCATTGTTTGTCGTGTTTTGTCCTTGGAGTAGCATGAATTATCAATGGTTATTTCAACTCATACCACAATGTAAAGGAAGCCCACCGGTTTGGAGTAGCTTATGTGGAAACATTCACAGCTTTAATTATCAAAGCTGGTTTTATAGTAGTGTTTAAATAGTGTTTACAAGGTCTGTACGCAGGCTGGAGTAAGATATATATATATATATATATATATATATATATATATATATATATATATATATATATATATATATATTAATTGTTGTCTGTATCGCTACTGGTCAAGCACTGTTCTAAAATTTAAATTGTAAACACATGTTTCTGTCTGTTTGATGAATTTGATACTGAAAGTGTCAAAAGCTGTTAAGTACTACTTTAAATCTGGATTATGAAACATAAATATTATAATATTTCCCGAATTGTAAAATATTTCAGGCAACCATTCTGATCTTTCTATTCACATAAAACTTCTTCGCATTTCAACGAATAGACAACAACAAAAAATTACCCGAATTAGTCTAGCCGTTCTCGGAATAAGCAATTAGCAACTCATTTATATTATTTATAAGATGTATAAAATTGTAATTATTAATATGACGATATAAAAAAGTTTAATATCTTCCCCTCTATAACATGTAAACTCATACCAAAGATTTATATTTACGAACGATATTATGCTGTTTTTAATAGAAAAATAAATAATTTTTCTTGAATTAATCTGACATTTCGGCCAAACAACATTCTGTTGAATATTACAAATCTAATATAGTCTATTCAATTTCGTCTTAGTTTGTGATTTTATTATAAAAAGCTTAAGTCAGTTGCGTAAATTTATAGGATGACTGATAGAAACTCCAATGCCCTTTAAGCGTATATATTAATTATAAATTAATATATTTGCTTTACAATGCAATAAGACCCCTATTTATTAAAGCTTTATATAGAACCGAAAAGGCCTTATTACAATCGTTTGTTGTACCCCTGTCTGTGCGATAGCTCTCATTACAAAGGTCCCAGTGACTTGAAACTTGGCACATAGGTCTAATTGGTCCAAGTAAACTGTATTGATTTTAGAGTAAAAAAAGAATCATCTGCCCGTTTGTGCGCTAACGCTCGCATTACGGTCTGTCGAGTTTTTTCCATGCTCCATATTTGATTATTTTAATAAAATCTCCTATTTAGCTCACAAACTTAAATCACATACATAGTACTTGTATTCAGTATAACATTTATCTGACAGTTTGACTTGAAATAGTTAACTTTCGATTGTTATCAAAATACTTTTGTTTTTATTTGTCATGATGCTTACGTGGGTCAAATTTAAACTGTGTGTGATATCGGGATGTGGGAGATTTAGTGGTGAGAGCTTTGTATTTTTTTTTATAAAGTTATTGGAATGCGATACTATTACTGGGTTTTGGTGCACAGTACATGAGAGTTGAACTTGTATAGTTTTTCGATTCCAACTACGATAAAACAATTAAAAACTGACGTAAATATTTAAAACTACAGTGACATTAGACGAACAAATCAGTGACATTATTGAATTATGTGCAGGATTTGTAGTTTTGCCTAAACATCATTCGCATTCAAGGTGTTTAATTTTTGTGCTATCCTTAGTTGTAATCACCAACCGCCGTGCGCCATATCCTTGATTATAGGTCCTTCTGGGAAGGATCTATAATAAAGGGACGCACAGACCCGTCCTCCTTGTGCGAAGCGTCATAGATTGTCTATCTCGTGTCGCCTCGCCTTGTGCTGTCGACTGCTCGCCCTTCTGTAGCTATGGCGGATCGTCAGGAGAGGGGAAGGGGTAAGGTTGGATTCTCCTTGCGCGGTTATTCTCCTCCAACCGCTCTGTCCCCACCAAGGCTTGATTGAAACCAATACGAAACGAGTAGGTGATGTGGCACTGAAACAGTCGCACGCCACCTAAACAAACCGTGGATCGTCGCACAGTACCTAATCTTACAGCGCCTAATGTCACACCACCTAACTTCACGATTATTTTACTTTAGGTGGTATGGTATTAGGTGCTATAACATTAGGTGCTATGCAGCCGCACCATTTAAATCTGTGAACTGGAGCGCATTAAATACCCTCCATTACGTCGCTCTGTTTGTATTTATATTGTACTAAACACAGTATTATATATTTATAGAGACAGTATTTTAAATATAGAAACATTTAACTAATTTAAGAATGTGTATATTATATTAGTTTTTACGAATCTCTTTTTTATTAACTACGGTAGAAATATTACTAAACTCATAATAATACCGTATATACATATCATGATAAGATTATTAAATATGGTACAAACAATTTTCAAGGTTTTGGGTTTCAAATTCTCCGTGTTTAGAATTATAAGTAATAATATTTACAATTCTTGGTCATAGTAGTAAATATGTTAATGCTTAAACGGTATTGCTAATTAACTATAAATACCATTACCTTCCAAACAAATTAGGCACACATAAAACATGTAAACTAAAAATTAGATAGGAAGATGAGCTGCCAATCAACATTCAGGTAAGAATGAATGATTGCAGCTTCCAAACATTCAGTTAAGAGTAAATGTCTAAGGAGTAACCATAATTAGCTTTTCAATGGGAATGAATAATTGATAAAACACTATTGTTAAATCTTCAGATGAGAGCGTACAAAAGTACGTTTGATTGTATTGTTTTGTTTCTATTTGTATTGTACTGAAAATAATATATATTTATTGTGAGAAATTGAAATATAATAACGTTTCATATAACTTTAGGAGACTTTTTTTATTTTATTGTAAGTGCCAAAAAGTATTGACTACACAGAAGATAAACACAGCGACAAGGTGCTCCCGACAGACTCAGTCAGTACTAACTCGTGCTGTAACCTGGTGGACAGGAACTGAACTAACTGTACAGTCAATATTTAACATAATGTAATTTTACATAATGTGTTTCATAAAAATGAGATATTGGATTTTAAACGCTGATAATGGCATGTAGGAGACAACCAGTAAAGCCTCGGTGTCTTAGAATCACCTCTCCATCATTCAGTTTTATAATTTTATTATATGATCCAGAGAACACTAACACAAAACTTAAAATCTGTATTCATTACTTTAGAACCAAAATTCTCATCAGAACTAGACAATGGCACTGGAACAATAACAATTACTTCGAAAGTGACTGATCCATAAGGAACAAGCAGACCAGTAAAATTGCTAAGAAGATAATGTTGCGTATTAACTTGATGCAGTAACATATTCGTTGTAAACTTGATGCTGTTTACATCATAAACCTGTGAGTTTTATCTATGCTTGTCGGAAGCATATTTTCAACCAAAGTTTCCTTGTAGTGATGTAACAAAAACATGATTTATCAATTTTGCATCATAGTATTTTAGTTCTAGATTTAAAGGCGGTAATCTACCTGTTTGAATAGGTTCTAGACTCATAAATTGTGTGTTAATGAAATTAGTCACTTCCCGTTCTTGGCCGTACATAACCTAAAATGTTGAAAATGAAAACCATAAAATCATCTTTATAACGTTCAGTACGGTAGATATTAACAAAAAGGGTGAAGCCCCCTTCTAAATTTGTGACTATTAAAGTTAGAAGGAAGCCAATACTAGAACATGAATTAGAAAAAAGTGTAGATATTTACTTTTTATGGAATCAAACCTTTATTGATTATAAGGCGTTCCATCGTGCAAACTGTGTCGATTGTGCTTTTAAACACGGTTAAAGTAAGCCACTGATTGGACAGTCTATTTATACACTGCCACATAAGTAAGCTGTTTTTGCAAGTCCTGTGGAACTTCTTTTTCGTGCTCACTAGACGTTTATAAAGACGTATCAAGGTGTTTGTACAACGCAGTGACCGCAAAGCTCTAGTGCTTGGATTATAACTGGCTCATCATAGACAGAAATTCAGAAGTGTTAATGCAATCATCGGCCATCAATCCAGAATAAATATCGTAACGCTAAATTAAATATTAAGAAATTAATAAAGAAATGTAAGGATTTAATTTGAATGCCAATACAAAATCTAAAGAGAAGCCTATTAAGAAAAAGCTTGATAGGAGCGGTTATTTTAAAATTATGATGGTGTCACAAACACTGCCGATGGCAACATGAGTAGTATGGATTTTCCAGTGGATAAGAAAATCAGATAATGATAATGATAGTAATACAGCCTGAAGTTTTTTATTAGACTATTTTCTGATAACCACAAAAGGGAACTGTGAGTAAAATATCATTTGCTTCCCCTTTGCCTTTGACCACATGAGGAATGTGCTAGAGCGAGCGTTGTGTTTTACTTTGGTAAATCAAATATACAGTAAAATGTATTAACAATAATAATTTTTAAAATTTTAATTTACATATAGAACTTTAGTTAACATAGTTTTTATTGTATGTCAAAATATATACATACTTTATAAAATTAAGGGAGCTATTGTATTTCTTAGAATTTTGTGTACAACATTTAGATCATATTATAAAAATAATGATTTTTTCATTTAGAGAGGGATCCTATTTTCAAGATATTTCATAGGTTCGGTATGATGTGATACCTCGTTATTAAAATTACAAATCAAAACAATTTTAAACTGACCTTTGACCATTTATGAAAGGAAGTTGTAATAGACGTTTTCTTCTACTTTATAGCCTATATAAAAGGCATTTGCAGTTTACCACGATACTATTACATGGAATTCACAATATGTACATTTTAGTATATGGGGTTCGTTTTTACAAATTCAGCACTAGGCCTACAATATATAATTTAAAACACATTATCTTTTCAAACCTGTTTTTTATTATACATAAATTAAAGCTTCAATATGATAGTCAGACTAAGTATTTTAAGGACAAAACAATTAACGATGTTTTTGTATTTGAATAGGAATGTTTACATTATGTATCCATAGTCGATAATTAATTAATATTTAAATAAAATATTAGGTAGTAGACAAATTAATGTCTACAATTAAATATACCCACATTTTGACCCTTTTCTAATGATAAAGACTGTATTTCATGTATTTCTATCCAGATGAGCTGCAATTCAAAATTCAGGTATGAGTGAATGATTGCAGGTTCGAAACAGTCAATTTAATTGCAATCAGTCTGAAGTAAGACACGGTTACAGTATAGAGTAAGTATTAATTTATAAATTTACTACAGTTAAATATATGAACGGGAACAAATTCAAATACCCTTATTTCCTTGCTCTGTTTGTATTTAGATTATATATTTATAGTGGCAATAATTAAAATATAGCCGCATTTTATCTAAAAAATATTTAATACAGTACAACTAATTGACAAGGTTTGGTGTGTAAAATCTTCTGTTTAAGGATTGAAATAACAGTATTTACTACACTTGGTCGTAGTTGTGTATAAGTTAAGTGTTTAAATGATAATAATGCCAAATAGACAAATAACATTTACCTTCAAAACAAATTAGAGACTCTTACAATTTTCTACACTATAAATTAGACAAGAATATGAGTTGCTAAATCAACACTCAGGTAAGAATGAATGACTGCAACGTCCAAACATTGAGTTATGAGAACATCTCATGATCTTCAAGGATTACCATTACAGGTCTTTCAATAGGAATGAGTAATTTTTAAAACACTATAGTTAAATCTGCGGACGAGAGTGCATAACAGTACGGTTGATTGTATTGTTTTGTTTTTATTTATATTGTACTAAAAACAAATCATATATTTATTAAGGTATAAATTCAAATATGATAACGTTTTATATACCCTGAGAACATTATTAAATTTGAATTTAAATGCCACAAAGTATTGACTATACAGAAGATGAACACAGCGACAAGGTACTCCCAACAGACTCAGTCAGGACTAACTCGTGCTGTAACCTGGTGGACAGTAACTGAACTAAGTGCAGCCGATGTATAACGTATGAAATCTTACACAATTTGTTTCATAAAAGTGAGTTTTTCGATTATTTTTATTGCTTACACATATAAACAATATTTGTAAAGAATTAAACAAGTGGGGTTTAGAGTTAATTGACACCACTAATTACAATTGGACAGTGATTGGTATTTATACTAGACATTTAGAATTACTACAAGTAGTGTACTCTTAACTTCCTGGGTAATTTAATTAGGTGATGATCAGTTAACGCAATTAATTTTGTACAAATGACGGGCACACTGGCGGAAGGGGGCGAACTCATTCATTTGTTAAATGAAAACAAATTATTTATTCATCTAACAATTTTTTATCATCATTAGTTTGTTTTCTCTCTTATGTCAAGAAGCTTATAAATTGCACTTAGTCCTATAAGAACCTTAGCACTGCTTCCGGAGTGACAGGATATTCAGGATGGGCAAGGATAGGTGATAGGGCCGCCTCCTATCGAGATCCATGAGGAAGAATTAGGGCACTACATCGTAAAGTCATGTCTACTCGGAAGAATGGGAGGCCAGCTCGGAACCAGCCTCTCCAGTCAAAGCATACAGGGGGTGGCACACCCTTGTTGAAGGGTGTTTATTAGTACCTACTACTTAGACTACTTTTAAATACACTACGCATAATTAGTGTTAATGAGATCGAATAATTGAATGACGAATAAATTGAGTTTGTTTTCATTATCCCAGAAACAAATCACTGTTTCTATTTTGATGAATATATTTTGTTTATTTATTATTATTTATTTATAAATGATTTAATCCCTACCCTCACACCTTCCAGCTCACTCCACTACGTTATTGGTTTCTCAGCAACGTAATACCAGAAAAGCGTTACCAGAACTGGTCCGTTCCTAGCCTCGTTGCTTGCAGTTACATCAATGGGTATCGTATATAAACCTTCTCCGTAAAAAATACATATACATAAAAATTTTCATAATGATAAGTCAAATAATTTGAGTCTATAAAGGACAAATAGACAAACATTAATTTTATATATATATATATATATATATATATATATATAATAATTTGTATACATACATATATATTATATGTTAGTTCTGTCTGGCAATATGTCTCTCTGTACCCGTTTTGAATTACACTAAGTCAAGTTCCGATAACATACACTACATTAACGTTAACCGCGTACAATAATAATAATCTTAATCATATTATTTACTATTAATATTATTACTATTAAGTACTTTGTTTATCCAAACACTTCCAAATCAAAGCTTTGAACGTTTGCTCTACAAAACAGATAGATATTGTGAAACATGAAACATCGATTAATGATGACGTTTACGTTACCATCACTACTTAACTATTCCAAGAGTAATAATGAGCTGCAGTCTATTTGTATAAATAAAACAAACGTTATTTCATTCACAAGATAGCAAAGAAAACTACGTAATCCGGTAATTAGTTAGATTACAAAATAATATCACAGTCAAATGTTTCTAAGTTTGTGGGTTTAGCCATAGATATACACCTTAATCATAGGCGCATCCGGGGGGTTTTAACCCCCCCCCCCCCTATTAATACAAACATGCAAGGTATATCTTAACTTGCGTTACACTGAAAGTATACTCGTAGTCGAACAATGTATCATAGTACAGTTTTTTTTTTTAATTATTTTCAGTATTTTTACTATAACAGCTGACATAATATAATAAAACACAGGACGCATAATTCGTAATTTTTCGGAATTTACGAGTCCGTCTGCAACCCGTGGGGCTGACACATATAATACAGACCTCACTTCCTGCACTTCGGGCAATAGAGAGAGCGAGACCATGAATGCCTAATTTTAACGTAGTTCTCATTGCTTTCGTTGTCGGCGGTAGTCGTTTTTTAGTAAATTTTGTCATTAATGAACACCGATGTTTTTAACTAACAAAAATAAAAAGAAAGTACAAAACCTCTAGATTGCCGATTTTACCATTTATAAACATTACAATTCTTAAAAGTGATTAAATTTTACTCGCTGTTACTTTTCCACTTCTCCGGTATTGTTTTAACTAAAATTGTACAGTATAAGACGAATACAATATAATATTCTTATCAAAACGTGGTTTGTAGTTGACCTAACTGTAGATATAAGACAATGAACTTGCAACCCTTTGGTAGTGAACTTCTGATACATCCGAGGTTACGGAATACCCCATTTAATTTATTGTATAACATATTTTAATCAAATATTCACACAAACTATAAGTCCTCAATCAAAGTAAAGAAATATCGTGGTAATTCAAATATTAAATAACTTGCAATTTTTAGTGTTTTATATTACAAACAAGAACATGTTATGTTTAGGTCAATTTCAGGAATAAAATATAAATAAATAATAGTAACAAAATAGAATCGTTGATAATTTTCTAGGTTGCCCTCAAAGGGTCGCCAACAGCAACCGTCAAACCCCTGGCATGGTCAGATTTTACTCTAACAAGAAGTTTTATGTTCAAACTTCTTTATTTATAATAATTATTGATTATTGTGGATCATTGATATGTAAAATATAAGTACTTTGAAGTTCTCGTTTGTTAATTTTTCTATTAAACGAATTTGGTTATAGAAAATTATGTATTTGACTTTCAACATCTCTTTCAATCAATACTTTATTCCAATTTTTTTAAGTTGCTGTGTTTTTTTATACTTTTCCTACTAAAACTTATTTTTTTCAGGTTCAGCGTACTTGCTTCTATGAAACTGCTAAATAAAGAACCTGGCTGATTTGTTATTAACAAAAGTGTTATCTATACCGTGCTCCCTTTTCAGATCTCAGGTTGACGTTTAGTTACAACTATAACATAATTGTTAAATAATCTAAATTTTAAATAATGTAACATAATATGTATTTACATTATTTTACTATGACTTCTGCTAATAATAATATATACTGCTTAGTTATTACTGATTTAGGTTAATATTATGTTTGAAATGCAAGAAACAATCATACTAATAGCTAAAATTTGATCCTTATAAGTTTTTGTATATTAGAATAACAATCAATTGAATATTTTTAGATTCAGTATCGATTATTTGTTTTTTGTCATTTCACATAATCTAGTCAAACATATCGATTATAATATGTGATCGATTATCCAGCCGTACATATCAGATCGAGTTAAAAATATCGATGTCCAGCTCCTAAGTAATTGTAAATATTAGATTCTTCTTATCATTTGTTCTAATAACTGGGTGTAGTGTTTATCAGGCTATTACAATATAACATTCAGTCGGGAGTGTTGACTTTTAGTGTAGTCATAATCAATAATAAACAGATACTTCAATTGCATCGCCGTTTAATATATACCTTTTATTAAAACAAACTTACCATCAAGCTAGAGTTCATTTGACTAAACTTATTCATCCTCATTAAGCTGCAATGCAACACGTAGGTGAAAATGACTGAGTGCAGCTCTCAAATAATTAAATCCAAGTCCGCTAAAGTGGGCTGGTGATTACATGTGTAAGACACAACACAATAAATGGATATTTAATAACAAACTACAGTTATATCAGCGGACGCAATCTTCTTAAATATGTATACATTGTTGCTCTGTTTTATTTCATTTTGTACTACACACAATATATATTAATTGGGCTAAAAATTAAATTGAATTTATTTTTTATTTAATTGAAGAAGGATTTGTATTTTTCATTTAAATACGAATAATATTTACTACAAAAGAAAAGGACAACTATAAAAGCACTACCTACCAGTTTTAGTTCAAACTAACTCGGCCTTGCAAAGTACATATAAACAAGCACGTTCAAAGTATAAACACACAAATAGTGTTCTAGTATTGGGTATTTTTATTGTTTTGCACATTGAAGATTGTGATTTTTTTTCACTGAATTGGAGATTCCCGAGCAGGGAGACATAATTCATGGATTGTAAAACTAAATTATATACATAACAATATGCAAATGTTTACCATTTAATCTATACATCTTTAGACAAATAATTAGGCCAATTTACGTTTATAACATTCATACAAGAATAACAAATTAAAAAAGTGTTATTTTATTTCAAAAAGATTTAAGTGTATCGGGCCTATTTGGCCAAATGTCTCATAATATTTCAAAGCTAGCAAACTCCATTTATTTATGTTGATTAAGCCATGCCTCTATACATTCTTCCAACGCCGTAGTTTTAACATGTTTCTGATATAAAAATAAAACACGTTATTTTTTTACAATTTTGAACATACTGTACAATATAAAAAGTATTAAAAACTTATACACAGACTTATCTCCCTTTTCAGTGAAAAATTCCCTCAAGTTAGAATAAACCCTTCATGATGTAAAGATATATATTTCTTTCGTGTGTATTTATTTTAAAGGAACTGCAGTGAAATCTGCGAACCGATATTTGTTGTTTTAAATTCAGTACATAGCATGTGTCAAGTCTGTAAATGTATACACAATGTTGTATGGCCTCTTATATAGCCTACGTCATCCATATTACTTAGGTATATACACTCATTTATCCTTAAAAGTAATTTTCCACCTAAATTCTCTCGAACAGTCCAAATCCTTTGCCTCTTTAGCTTAATATCTACTGTTCAGCTATTACTGATTTACTATTATGTTTGAAATACCAGAAACAAGCATGACAATAGCTAAAGTTTGATTGGATTATTACTTTTTTGTCATTTCACATAATCTAGTCAAACATATCGATTATAATATGTGATCGATTATCCAGCCGTACATATCAGATCGAGTTAAAAATAACGATGTCCAGCTCCTAAGTAATTGTAAGTATTAAATTTTTCTTATCGCTTGTTCTAATAACTGGGTTTAGTGTTTATAAAGCTATTACAATATACCGTACAGTCTGGAGTATACGCGTTTATGGGTACACAGGCATAGTCAATAATAATGAAATGTTTCAATTGCATCACTATTTACATACCTTTTATAAAAATAACTTACCATCAAGTTACAGTTTATTTGACTTAAGTTATTCATCCGCAATAAGCTGCGATTCAACAGGTGAAAATGACTGAATGCAGCTCCCAAATAATTCAAAATAACCTTCAAATTCAATTTCCTGAACTGACATGACATAGAGAAATTAAAAATAAACCACAGTTTTATCTGCCGACGCGCTCTTATAAAATATATGTAATTTTCTTGCTTTGTTTTATTTTAATTTGTACTACACACAATGTATATTATTTTCAATAAAAATAATTGATATTTCTTTTTTCATTTTATTGAAGAAAGTTTTGCATTTTTAATTTAAATACTAATAATAGTTACTATCAAAGAAAAAGACAACTATAAAAGCGCTACTTACCAGTTTTAGTTCAAACTAACTCAGCCTTCCACCTGGTGGGCAAGAACTGAACTAGCAATACTGTCGACTTGCAAAATAAACAAAATTGGGATTTCTATTTAATAAAATTAAAACTGAATACTGAAAATAAATTTTGGACATTTGCCTGATTTCCAATGAAAACTGTTATTATAAGTTTTTAAATTATCGACTCATATAACCGGGAGTATAAAGATAATAAAAAAGAGATTTTTAATTTAATTTTTGTTATAAAACTTGGTCATTTTTATACCAAAAATTAGAAATCACACTATAGGTGCTGTACATTAACATAATATGTATTTACATTATTTTAGTATAACTTTAGCTAATATCTACTGTTTAGCTATTACAGATTTACGTTATTTTTATGTTTGAAATGCCAGAAACAAGCATGACAATAGCTAATGTTTGATCCCTATAAGTTTTTGTATATTGGAATAACAATCAATTAGGTAGTATTATATTCATTTATTTCAGTATCACCACTTATTTAATTTTTGTCATTTCACATAATCTAGTCAAATATATCGATTATAATACGTGATCGATTATCGAGCCGTACACATTAGATCGAGTTAAAAATAACGATGTCCAGTTCCTAAGTAATTGTAAATATTAGATTCTTCGTATCGCTTGTTATAATAACTGGGTTTAGTGTTTATAAAGCTATTACAATATAACGTACAGTCTGGAGTGTTGACGTTTAGTGTACATAATCATAGTCAATAATAAACAAAGGTTTCAATCGCATTGCTATTTATATACTTTTTATAAAAATAATTTACCAGCATGTTACAGTTTATTTGATAAAACTTTTTCATCTCCAATAAGCTGTGATTCATAGACTAGTACACAAAACTTAACTAAGTCTGTACAATATAATTTTAGACTGGTAGACTGCTTTGAAATATACTAACCAATTATAAACGGGTTACTTAAAATTTTCACTGCACAATACAGTTATTGTTTAGTAGGCTATACAGAAACTTAACTAACTGACTACAATGTAAATTTGTATTATTAGACTATACTTTTTTAATAAATTAGCCGATTATAGCCTACAATTAAATGACAAATAAGTTTAGTTTGTTTTCATTTTTCCAGAAACAATTTTACGTTTCTATTTATTATTATTTATTTATCTATGATTATTCAATTCCTGCCCTCCTTACCATCCAGCTCACTTCACTACGTTATTGGTTTTCTCAGTAACCTAATACCAGTAAAGCGTTACCAGAAACTGGTCCGTTCCTAGCCTAATTGCTCGTACGATAATAGCCTCAGCTGTTACTCACTAACCAGGTTACCGAGTGACTAATGCAAAAAAATCGTTATGAGAATGGCAAATCATTCGACCCAGTTGTTACTGTAATAAAGGGTGTTATAACACGTTATACCGATAATAGGTTACCACTGAATAACGACGTTACTAACACTAATGCAGTGTTCATTTGACTAAACATATTCATCCTTAATAAGCTGCGATTCAACACTTAAGTGAAAATGACTGAACGCAGCTATCAAACAATCTACAAAAGATGATGATAATAACAAGTGCATAATAGGAGGAATAAATAGATATATTAAAAAACTACAGTTATATCTGTGGACGCAATCTTCTTACATTTAAGTAATTTCTTAATCTGTTTTATTATTTTTGTACTACTCACAACATATATTACTTGCACTAAAAGTTAAATTATATTTATTTTTCATTCTATTGAAGAAAGTCTTGAATCTTTTATTTAAACGCTAATAATATTTACTACAAAAGAAAGTACAACTATAAAGCGCTACCTATCAGTTTTAGTTCAAACTAACTCTGACAGTATTGCCATCTGGTGGACAAGAACTGAACTAGCAATACTGTCCACACGCGACGTAAACAATCGGGATTTCTATTCAATAAAATTAAAACCGAATACTAAAAATAAAGTTTGGAAGTTAGCCAGGTTTTTCATGAAAACTGTTATAATTTTTTTCAATTATCGACCCGTATCACCGGGATCAGCTATTACAATATAACATATAGTTGAGAGTGTTAACTTACATAGTCAACAATAAACAAAGGCTTCAATTGCATTGCTATTTATATACTTTTTTATAACTTACCAGCATATTACCGTTCATTTGACAAAACGTATTCATTCTCAATAAGCTGCGATTCAACACTTAGGTGAAAAATGACTGAATGCAGCTCTCAAATAATTACATACAAGTCAATCAGAGTAAAGAAAACAAGTGTATGGCATAATACAATGAATTGACATACAAAAACAAACTACAGTTATACCTGCGGACGCGATCTTCTTAAATATGTGTAATTTTTTGCTCTGTTTTATTTTATTTTGTACTAAACTTAATATATATTATTTGGGCTTAAAACTAAATTATATTTACTTTTTATTTAATTGAAGAAGGGTTTGTATTTCTAATTTAAATACTAATAATATTTACTATCAAACAAAAGTACAACTGTAAAAGCGCTACCTACCAGTTTTAGTTCAAACTAACTCGGCCTTCCATCTGGTGGACAAGAACTTAATTAGCAATACTGTCGACTTGCAACACAATGCAACAAACAATTGCGATTGTTTTCAATAAAATTAAAACTGAATACTGAAAATAAAGTTTTGACGTTGGCGAGATTTTTAATTAAATCTGTTATAAACTTTTCAATTATCGACTTATATCACCGGGATTATAAAGACAATCAAAGGAGAGATTTTGAATTTAATTTTTATTACAAAACTTGGTAATTTTTATTCAAAAAAATTAGGAATCACACAATATATTCTGCACAGTTCTCACACATTAGTGCCAAATTTATTGAAGGTGAGATTCCGTTGGGGTGTTATTAACATTAAATACAAATAAAGTGACTCGTTTGAGTAAATTAAGTGTACAGAGCGGCATATAGTCAAAATTACTTATCAGTTACATTTCATAGTAGGCCTATACATTACGAAAAACCATTGAAAGTAATCTTTTACATTATATTTTGACGTGACAAACGTCTTAAATTAGG